>NW_027305837.1:0-36784 GCF_039555335.1 Amphiura filiformis | reverse complement strand
TAATTATTAGATGAATCTTACTTACCCTTCTTAGATTTCTTTGATCCTGATAAAAGAAAAAGAACAGAAAGCAATTACGAAAAATAGGTTTATCATGACATTATGAAATGAATATTATGAAATGAATATCAATTATATAGGTCTTTGGAGACAAAATGTCATAAACAAACTGGAAAGTGTACACCATACGTTTTCTATCCTGATTTTGATACTAAATTAATTCTTACAATAATGTTATTGATATGATTTATGTCGGCTTTTCTAGAGTCTTTTATTATAGGCAAGCATGTGATAGGCTCCTTTCACATCGTGCTAAAGACAAGCTACACGTTTTAGCTATGATGGGATTCGTAGCAGGGTCTAGCGATTGACGTATTATACGTGCTTGCTCAACTGAGGATAACTCACCAACTCGCATGATTCAACATGAAGAATGGGCGGGCTATAGATTACGTGACGCATTGTAATTGACGCATAGTTATTAACCTCATTCATAACCGTCACTTTAATCTCTTCACCTTACAAAATAACACAAAATTTTGCTCAAAAGTTTATAAAAATAGATGATTTTTACATCTTCCCTTGCCAAAAATCGATCAGGCTAAAACAGAACGACCAATAACAAAAGTGCGTATCACAATCTGTGCAAATATGGTAGCGCGCAATCCAAATACGGCAGCCAGCGCGCGTGCAGTTTGTTGGACGCACAATACCGCGCGCGCAGAAGTCAATTGTGTGCGACATTGGAACAATTACGCATTTTGCGGTCAATTGTGAGATATTAATGACCTCGATTTGCGTTCGCGTTTTCGCAAATAATAAAATATGATTGGATCGCACGCATCGCGTTTATTAATGAGGTTATGAATGCGTTTTGAAGACCAAAGCAAGCATGCAACTCTATGGTCATTTGTGAAAACTGCTCATGGTCAGTTACGGCTTTCTGGTTCTGAACCCTCGATATGTTTCCTTAAAATCGTTGATATCCAGACGTTTTAACTTGTAATTAGATTGTTTTGTACAAAGAAAGCAATTGTGAACAATATTATGCTTATGATATTATAAAAGTGAAGATCAATTATATAGCACATTGGAGACAAAACGTGATAAAGAAATAGAACATTTTCTTGGAAAGTGTACACCACACACTTTTTTTTCTGATTGATTTTGATACTAAAATAATTATTAAAATATAAATGTTATTTATATATGTAAGCTTTTCTAGAGTCCTTCATAATAGGCAAGCATGTAGGCGCTTTTCGTATTGTGCTAATCCAGCTGCGCGCTATTTTAACTATGATGGGATTCGTACCAGGTTCTAGCGATCAATGTATTATGCGTGCTTCCTCAATTTAGTATAACTTGTAAACAACAATCTCGCATGGTACAACAAGGAGGTTCTTAATAATAGTTTACGGGCTGTAGATTACGTGACGCATTATAATTTTTTGCCTATTCCATTTGCCTACTTACTTTTCACCGACTTCTTAGATTTCTTAGATTTCTTGGATTTCTTAGACTTCTTAGATTTCTTTGATTCTGATAAAAGAGAATAAAGAACCAATACATTTAAAAGGAATGTAGCTCAAAAGCTTATACCCGTTAATAACAAAGGTCATATTTTCATTAAAATGAAATATCGAGGGTTGAGAGCCAGAAAGCTTCAACTCACAATCACCTGCTCCAACAAAATAAGTATAAGGTCGCCAGGGCACTAGCACAAAAATACACACTTTAGCCGTTGATGTACAGTTATTTACCACCCACCATATCTTAGGCGCATCATTTAAATAAATTGAACAGAGTTGCTGATCGATTAACCGTAACAAAGCAAGTGGTAACATTTATATTTTGCAGGGTACATTTCTCTGCATAGGCGTTATACGGTAGTAATTGTAATTAGATAAATCCTACTTACTTTTCACCGACTTCTTAGATTTCTTGGATTTCTTAGGCTTCTTTGATTTCTTTGATTCTGATAAAAAAGAATAAGTAAAGAACCCACACATTTAAAATGAATGTATCTCAAAAGCATATACTCGTTAATAACACAGGTCATAATTTCATTAAAATGTAATATCGAGGGTTGAGAGCCAGAAAGCTACAACTCACAATCACCTGCTCCCAAAAACGAGTATAAGGTCGCCAGGACACTATAGAAGAAACAGTCCATTAAATGTGTCAAAATTCAATAGAAAACAAAAGACATTCTGGAGGCAATAATTATTAAGTTTTGAAGACAAAAGCAAGGTGGCAACTTTATGCTAATTTTGTGAGAGCTTGCCGTAGTGAGTTACGGCTTTCTGGTTCTAAACCCACGATATGTTGAATTAAAATCGTTGATATCCAGGCGTTTTAACTTGTTATTTGATTGTTTTTGCACAAAGAAAGAAATTGTGATTAATATGCTTATCATGACATTATAAAAGCGAAGATCAATTACATAGGACTATGGAGACAAAACGTGATAAAGAAATAGAACATATTCTTGGAAAGTGTACACCATATGCTTTTTTTGTGATTGATTTTGATACTAAAATAATTCCTCAAATATAAATGTTATTGATATATGTAAGCTTTTCTAGAGTCTTTCATAACAGGCAAGCATGTAGGCTCTTTTCGTATTGTGCTAATCCAGCTGCGCGCGCTATTTTAACTATGATGGGATTCGTACCAGGTTCTAGCGATCAATGTATTATGCGTGCTTCCTCAATTTAGTATAACTTGTAAACAACAATCTCGCATGGTACAACAAGGAGGTTCTTAATAATAGTTTACGGGCTGTAGATTACGTGACGCATTGTAATTTTTTGCCTATTCCAT
This sequence comes from Amphiura filiformis, assembly GCF_039555335.1. NCBI lineage: Eukaryota > Metazoa > Echinodermata > Ophiuroidea > Amphilepidida > Amphiuridae > Amphiura > Amphiura filiformis. The sequence goes on along the minus strand of NW_027305837.1, from coordinate 33,961 downwards.
TTGCCTACTTACTTTTCACCGACTTCTTAGATTTCTTAGATTTCTTGGATTTCTTAGACTTCTTAGATTTCTTTGATTCTGATAAAAGAAAATAAAGAACCAATACATTTAAAAGGAATGTATCTCAAACCCTTATACTCGTTAATAACAAAGGTCATATTTTCATTAAAATGCAATATCGAGGGTTGAGAGGCAGCAAGCTTCAACTCACAATCACCTGCTCCAACAAAATAAGTATAAGGTCAGGGCACTAGCACAAAATACACACTTTAGCCGTTGATGTAGTTATTTACCACCCACCATATCTTAGGCGCATCATTTAAATAAATTGAACAGAGTTGCTGATCGATTAACCGTAACAAAGCAGGTGGTAACATTTACATTTTGCAGGGTACATTTCTCTGCATAGGCGTTATACGGTAGTAATTGTAATTAGATGAATCCTACTTACTTTTCACCGACTTCTTAGATTTCTTGGATTTCTTAGGCTTCTTAGATTTCTTTGATTCTGATTAAAGAGAATAAGTAAATATACCACACATTTAAAAGGAATATATCTCAAAAGCATATACTCGTTAATAACACAGGTCATATTTTCATTAAAATGTAATATCGAGGGTTGAGAGCCAGAAAGCTACAACTCACAATCACCTGCTCCCAAAAACGAGTATAAGGTCGCCAGGACACTATAGAAGAAACAGTCCATTAAGGGGGTACTACACCCCTGGCCAATTTTGGGCCTATTTTTGCATTTTTCTCGAAAATTATAGTGCATTGGTGAAAAGTAAGATATGTATATTATAGGGGCAAGGACTACAACTTCTGCTCTGAAAATTCAGCAACTCAAGGCAAGTAGTTATTGATTTATTGATCAAATATTGGTTTTCCCTAATTTTTGATTGTAACTCCACAACTGTTGTCTGTGCTGAAATAAAATTGCCAGTGCAGTAGTTCTAGTCCTTGCCCCTATAATATAAATATATTACTTGTCACCAATGCGCTATAATTTTTGAGAAAAATGCAAAAATAGGCACAAAATTGGCCAGGGGTGTAGTACCCCCTTAAATGTGTCAAAATTCAATAGAAAACAAAAGACATTCTGGAGGCAATATTAAGTTTTGAAGACAAAAGCAAGGTGGCAACTTTATGCTAATTTTGTGAGAGCTTGCCGTAGTGAGTTACGGCTTTCTGGTTCTAAACCCACGATATGTTGAATTAAAATCGTTGATATCCAGACGTTTTAACTTGTTATTTGATTGTTTTGCACAAAGAAAGAAATTGTGATTAATATGCTTATCATGACATAAAAGTGAAAATCAATTACATAGGACTTTGGAGACAAAACTTGATAAAGGAATAGAACATATTCTTGGAAAGTGTACACCATATGCTTTTTATTGTGATTGATTTTGATACTAAAATAATTCCTCAAATATAAATGTTATTGATATATGTAAGCTTTTCTAGAGTCTTTCATAACAGGCAAGCATGTAGGCTCTTTTCGTATTGTGCTAATCCAGCTACGCGCTATTTTAACTATGATGGGATTCGTACCAGGTTCTAGCGATCAATGTATTATGCGTGCTTCCTCAATTTAGTATAACTTGTAAACAACAATCTCGCATGGTACAACAAGGAGGTTCTTAATAATAGTTTACGGGCTGTAGATTACGTGACGCATTATAATTTTTTGCCTATTCCATTTGCCTACTTACTTTTCACCGACTTCTTAGATTTCTTAGATTTCTTGGATTTCTTAGACTTCTTAGATTTCTTTGATTCTGATAAAAGAAAATAAAGAACCAATACATTTAAAAGGAATGTATCTCAAACCCTTATACTCGTTAATAACAAAGGTCATATTTTCATTAAAATGCAATATCGAGGGTTGAGAGCCAGAAAGCTTCAACTCACAATCACCTGCTCCAACAAAATAAGTATAAGGTCGCCAGGGCACTAGCACAAAAATACACACTTTAGCCGTTGATGTAGTTATTTACCACCCACCATATCTTAGGCGCATCATTTAAATAAATTGAACAGAGTTGCTGATCGATTAACCGTAACAAAGCAGGTGGTAACATTTACATTTTGCAGGGTACATTTCTCTGCATAGGCGTTATACGGTAGTAATTGTAATTAGATGAATCCTACTTACTTTTCACCGACTTCTTAGATTTCTTGGATTTCTTAGGCTTCTTAGATTTCTTTGATTCTGATTAAAGAGAATAAGTAAATATACCACACATTTAAAAGGAATATATCTCAAAAGCATATACTCGTTAATAACACAGGTCATATTTTCATTAAAATGTAATATCGAGGGTTGAGAGCCAGAAAGCTACAACTCACAATCACCTGCTCCCAAAAACGAGTATAAGGTCGCCAGGACACTATAGAAGAAACAGTCCATTAAGGTACTACACCCTGGCCAATTTTGGGCCTATTTTGCATTTTCTCAAAATTATAGTGCATTGGTGAAAAGTAAGATATGTATATTATAGGGGCAAGGACTACAACTTCTGCTCTGAAAATTCAGCAACTCAAGGCAAGTAGTTATTGATTTATTGATCAAATATTGGTTTTCCTCATTTTGATTGTAACTCCACAACTGTTGTCTGTGCTGAAATAAAATTGCCAGTGCAGTAGTTCTAGTCCTTGCCCCTATAATATAAATATATTACTTGTCACCAATGCGCTAAAATTTTTGAGAAAAATGCAAAAATAGGCACAAAATTGGCCAGGGGTGTAGTACCCCCTTAAATGTGTCAAAATTCAATAGAAAACAAAAGACATTCTGGAGGCAATATTAAGTTTTGAAGACAAAAGCAAGGTGGCAACTTTATGCTAATTTTGTGAGAGCTTGCCGTAGTGAGTTACGGCTTTCTGGTTCTAAACCCACGATATGTTGAATTAAAATCGTTGATATCCAGACGTTTTAACTTGTTATTTGATTGTTTTTGCACAAAGAAAGAAATTGTGATTAATATGCTTATCATGACATTATAAAAGCGAAGATCAATTACATAGGACTTTGGAGACAAAACGTGATAAAGAAATAGAACATATTCTTGGAAAGTGTACACCATATGCTTTTTATTGTGATTGATTTTGATACTAAAATAATTCCTCAAATATAAATGTTATTGATATATGTAAGCTTTTCTAGAGTCCTTCATAATAGGCAAGCATGTAGGCTCTTTTCGTATTGTGCTAATCCAGCTGCGCGCTATTTTAACTATGATGGGATTCGTACCAGGTTCTAGCGATCAATGTATTATGCGTGCTTCCTCAATTTAGTATAACTTGTAAAGCACCATCTCGCATGGTTTAAAGAGGAGGTTTTCAATAATAGTTTACAGGCAAATTGCCTAATCTATTATAGATTACGTGACGCATTGTAATTTTCTGCCAATTCCATTTGGCGACGAGCTATTCTTCAAGTGGTACATTTTGTTCAGGACAAATGGGTTCCGCCATTAACGCTTTACAAGGTAAACTATTGTCAATTACAAAGTGAGCAAAAGAAAGCCATGCAAAAGTGCCCACTTCTCTGCAAAGGTTTTATACGGTATTACATGTAATTAGATGAATTCTACTTACTTTTCAGCGACTTATTAGATTTCTTGGATTTCTTAGACTTCTTAGATTTCTTTGATTCTGATAAAAGAGAATAAGTAATAGAACCCACACATTTAAAAGGAATGTATCTCAAAAGCTTATACTCGTTAATAACACAGGCCATATTTTCATCAAAATACAATATCAAGGGTGAAGAGCCAGAAAGCTTCAACTCACAATCACCTGCTCTAACAAAATAAGTATAAGGTCGCCAGGGCACTAGCACAAAAATACACACTTTAGCCGTTGATGTACAGTTATTTACCACCCACCATATCTTAGGCGCATCATTTAAATAAATTGAACAGAGTTGCTGATCGATTAACCGTAGCAAAGCAGGTGGTAACATTTACATTTTGCAGGGTACATTTCTCTGCATAGGCGTTATACGGTAGTAATTGTAATCAGATGAATCCTACTTACTTTTCACCGACTTCTTAGATTTCTTGGATTTCTTAGGCTTCTTAGATTTCTTTGATTCTGATAAAAGAGAATAAGTAAAGAACCCACACATTTAATGTATCTCAAAAGCATATACTTGTTAATAACACAGGTCATATTTTCATTAAAATGTAATATCGAGGGTTGAGAGCCAGAAAGCTACAACTCACAATCACCTGCTCCCAAAAACGAGTATAAGGTCGCTAGGACAGTATAGAAGAAACAGTCCATTAAATGTGTCAAAATTCAATAGAAAACAAAAGACATTCTGGAGGCAATATTAAGTTTTGAAGACAAAAGCAAGGTGGCAACTTTATGCTAATATTGTGAGAGCTTGCCGTAGTGAGTTACGGCTTTCTGGTTCTAAACCCACGATATGTTGAATTAAAATCGTTGATATCCAGACGTTTTAACTTGTTATTTGATTGTTTTGCACAAAGAAAGAAATTGTGATTAATATGCTTATCATGACATAAAAGTGAAAATCAATTACATAGGACTTTGGAGACAAAACTTGATAAAGGAATAGAACATATTCTTGGAAAGTGTACACCATATGCTTTTTATTGTGATTGATTTTGATACTAAAATAATTCTTAAAATATAAATGTTATTAATATATGTAAGCTTTTCTAGAGTCTTTCATAATAGGCAAGCATGTAGGCTCTTTTCGTATTGTGCTAATCAAGCTACGCGCTATTTTAACTATGATGGGATTCGTACCAGGTTCTAGCGATCAATGTATTATGCGTGCTTCCTCAATTTAGTATAACTTGTAAAGCACCATCTCGCATGGTACAACAAGGAGGTTCTTAATAATAGTTTACAGGCAATAGATTACGTGACGCATTGTAATTTTCTGCCAATTCCATTTGCCAACGAGCTATTATTCAAGTGGTACCTTTTGTTCAGGACAAATGGGTTCCACCATTAACACTTTACAGGGTAAACTATTGTCAATTACAAAGTGAGCAAAAGAAAGCCATGCAAAAGTGCCCACTTCTCTGCAAAGGTTTTATACGGTATTACATGTAATTAGATGAATTCTACTTACTTTTCAGCGACTTATTAGATTTCTTGGATTTCTTAGACTTCTTAGATTTCTTTGATTCTGATAAAAGAGAATAAGTAATAGAACCCACACATTTAAAAGGAATGTATCTCAAAAGCTTATACTCGTTAATAACACAGGCCATATTTTCATCAAAATACAATATCAAGGGTGAAGAGCCAGAAAGCTTCAACTCACAATCACCTGCTCTAACAAAATAAGTATAAGGTCGCCAGGGCACTAGCACAAAAATACACACTTTAGCCGTTGATGTACAGTTATTTACCACCCACCATATCTTAGGCGCATCATTTAAATAAATTGAACAGAGTTGCTGATCGATTAACCGTAGCAAAGCAGGTGGTAACATTTACATTTGCAGGGTACATTTCTCTGCATAGGCGTTATACGGTAGTAATTGTAATCAGATGAATCCTACTTACTTTTCACCGACTTCTTAGATTTCTTGGATTTCTTAGGCTTCTTAGATTTCTTTGATTCTGATAAAAGAGAATAAGTAAAGAACCCACACATTTAATGTATCTCAAAAGCATATACTCGTTAATAACACAGGTCATATTTTCATTAAAATGTAATATCGAGGGTTGAGAGCCAGAAAGCTACAACTCACAATCACCTGCTCCCAAAAACGAGTATAAGGTCGCTAGGACACTATAGAAGAAACAGTTCATTAAATGTGTCAAAATTCAATAGAAAACAAAAGACATTCTGGAGGCAATATTAAGTTTTGAAGACAAAAGCAAGGTGGCAACTTTATGCTAATATTGTGAGAGCTTGCCGTCGTGAGTTACGGCTTTCTGGTTCTAAACCCACGATATGTTGAATTAAAATCGATGATATCCAGACGTTTTAACTTGTTATTTGATTGTTTTTGCACAAAGAAAGAAATTGTGATTAATATGCTTATCATGACATAAAAGTGAAAATCAATTACATAGGACTTTGGAGACAAAACTTGATAAAGGAATAGAACATATTCTTGGAAAGTGTACACCATATGCTTTTTATTGTGATTGATTTTGATACTAAAATAATTCTTAAAATATAAATGTTATTAATATAATGTAAGCTTTTCTAGAGTCTTTCATAATAGGCAAGCATGTAGGCTCCTTTCGTATTGTGCTAATCCAGCTGCGCGCTATTTTAACTATGATGGGATTCGTACCAGGTTCTAGCGATCAATGTATTATGCGTGCTTCCTCAATTTAGTATAACTTGTAAACAACAATCTCGCATGGTACAACAAGGAGGTTCTTAATAATAGTTTACGGGCTGTAGATTACGTGACGCATTGTAATTTTTTGCCTATTCCATTTGCCTACTTACTTTTCACCGACTTCTTAGATTTCTTAGATTTCTTGGATTTCTTAGACTTCTTAGATTTCTTTGATTCTGATAAAAGAAAATAAAGAACCAATACATTTAAAAGGAATGTATCTCAAACCCTTATACTCGTTAATAACAAAGGTCATATTTTCATTAAAATGCAATATCGAGGGTTGAGAGCCAGAAAGCTTCAACTCACAATCACCTGCTCCAACAAAATAAGTATAAGGTCGCCAGGGCACTAGCACAAAAATACACACTTTAGCCGTTGATGTAGTTATTTACCACCCACCATATCTTAGGCGCATCATTTAAATAAATTGAACAGAGTTGCTGATCGATTAACCGTAACAAAGCAGGTGGTAACATTTACATTTTGCAGGGTACATTTCTCTGCATAGGCGTTATACGGTAGTAATTGTAATTAGATGAATCCTACTTACTTTTCACCGACTTCTTAGATTTCTTGGATTTCTTAGGCTTCTTAGATTTCTTTGATTCTGATTAAAGAGAATAAGTAAATATACCACACATTTAAAAGGAATATATCTCAAAAGCATATACTCGTTAATAACACAGGTCATATTTTCATTAAAATGTAATATCGAGGGTTGAGAGCCAGAAAGCTACAACTCACAATCACCTGCTCCCAAAAACGAGTATAAGGTCGCCAGGACACTATAGAAGAAACAGTCCATTAAGGGGTACTACACCCTGGCCAATTTAGGCCTATTTTTGCATTTTCTCAAAATTATAGTGCATTGGTGAAAAGTAAGATATGTATATTATAGGGGCAAGGACTACAACTTCTGCTCTGAAAATTCAGCAACTCAAGGCAAGTAGTTATTGATTTATTGATCAAATATTGGTTTTCCCTCATTTTTGATTGTAACTCCACAACTGTTGTCTGTGCTGAAATAAAATTGCCAGTGCAGTAGTTCTAGTCCTTGCCCCTATAATATAAATATATTACTTGTCACCAATGCGCTAAAATTTTTGAGAAAAATGCAAAAATAGGCACAAAATTGGCCAGGGGTGTAGTACCCCCTTAAATGTGTCAAAATTCAATAGAAAACAAAAGACATTCTGGAGGCAATATTAAGTTTTGAAGACAAAAGCAAGGTGGCAACTTTATGCTAATTTTGTGAGAGCTTGCCGTAGTGAGTTACGGCTTTCTGGTTCTAAACCCACGATATGTTGAATTAAAATCGTTGATATCCAGACGTTTTAACTTGTTATTTGATTGTTTTTGCACAAAGAAAGAAATTGTGATTAATATGCTTATCATGACATTATAAAAGCGAAGATCAATTACATAGGACTTTGGAGACAAAACGTGATAAAGAAATAGAACATATTCTTGGAAAGTGTACACCATATGCTTTTTATTGTGATTGATTTTGATACTAAAATAATTCCTCAAATATAAATGTTATTGATATATGTAAGCTTTTCTAGAGTCCTTCATAATAGGCAAGCATGTAGGCTCTTTTCGTATTGTGCTAATCCAGCTGCGCGCTATTTTAACTATGATGGGATTCGTACCAGGTTCTAGCGATCAATGTATTATGCGTGCTTCCTCAATTTAGTATAACTTGTAAAGCACCATCTCGCATGGTTTAAAGAGGAGGTTTTCAATAATAGTTTACAGGCAAATTGCCTAATCTATTATAGATTACGTGACGCATTGTAATTTTCTGCCAATTCCATTTGGCGACGAGCTATTCTTCAAGTGGTACATTTTGTTCAGGACAAATGGGTTCCGCCATTAACGCTTTACAAGGTAAACTATTGTCAATTACAAAGTGAGCAAAAGAAAGCCATGCAAAAGTGCCCACTTCTCTGCAAAGGTTTTATACGGTATTACATGTAATTAGATGAATTCTACTTACTTTTCAGCGACTTATTAGATTTCTTGGATTTCTTAGACTTCTTAGATTTCTTTGATTCTGATAAAAGAGAATAAGTAATAGAACCCACACATTTAAAAGGAATGTATCTCAAAAGCTTATACTCGTTAATAACACAGGCCATATTTTCATCAAAATACAATATCAAGGGTGAAGAGCCAGAAAGCTTCAACTCACAATCACCTGCTCTAACAAAATAAGTATAAGGTCGCCAGGGCACTAGCACAAAAATACACACTTTAGCCGTTGATGTACAGTTATTTACCACCCACCATATCTTAGGCGCATCATTTAAATAAATTGAACAGAGTTGCTGATCGATTAACCGTAGCAAAGCAGGTGGTAACATTTACATTTTGCAGGGTACATTTCTCTGCATAGGCGTTATACGGTAGTAATTGTAATCAGATGAATCCTACTTACTTTTCACCGACTTCTTAGATTTCTTGGATTTCTTAGGCTTCTTAGATTTCTTTGATTCTGATAAAAGAGAATAAGTAAAGAACCCACACATTTAATGTATCTCAAAAGCATATACTCGTTAATAACACAGGTCATATTTTCATTAAAATGTAATATCGAGGGTTGAGAGCCAGAAAGCTACAACTCACAATCACCTGCTCCCAAAAACGAGTATAAGGTCGCTAGGACAGTATAGAAGAAACAGTCCATTAAATGTGTCAAAATTCAATAGAAAACAAAAGACATTCTGGAGGCAATATTAAGTTTTGAAGACAAAAGCAAGGTGGCAACTTTATGCTAATATTGTGAGAGCTTGCCGTAGTGAGTTACGGCTTTCTGGTTCTAAACCCACGATATGTTGAATTAAAATCGTTGATATCCAGACGTTTTAACTTGTTATTTGATTGTTTTTGCACAAAGAAAGAAATTGTGATTAATATGCTTATCATGACATTATAAAAGTGAAAATCAATTACATAGGACTTTGGGGACAAAACTTGATAAAGGAATAGAACATATTCTTGGAAAGTGTACACCATATGCTTTTTATTGTGATTGATTTTGATACTAAAATAATTCCTCAAATATAAATGTTATTGATATATGTAAGCTTTTCTAGAGTCTTTCATAACAGGCAAGCATGTAGGCTCTTTTCGTATTGTGCTAATCCAGCTGCGCGCTATTTTAACTATGATGGGATTCGTACCAGGTTCTAGCGATCAATGTATTATGCGTGCTTCCTCAATTTAGTATAACTTGTAAACAACAATCTCGCATGGTACAACAAGGAGGTTCTTAATAATAGTTTACGGGCTGTAGATTACGTGACGCATTGTAATTTTTTGCCTATTCCATTTGCCTACTTACTTTTCACCGACTTCTTAGATTTCTTAGATTTCTTGGATTTCTTAGACTTCTTAGATTTCTTTGATTCTGATAAAAGAAAATAAAGAACCAGTACATTTAAAAGGAATGTATCTCAAACCCTTATACTCGTTAATAACAAAGGTCATATTTTCATTAAAATGCAATATCGAGGGTTGAGAGCCAGAAAGCTTCAACTCACAATCACCTGCTCCAACAAAATAAGTATAAGGTCGCTTAGGCACTAGCACAAAAATACACACTTTAGCCGTTGATGTAGTTATTTACCACCCACCATATCTTAGGCGCATCATTTAAATAAATTGAACAGAGTTGCTGATCGATTAACCGTAACAAAGCAGGTGGTAACATTTACATTTTGCAGGGTACATTTCTCTGCATAGGCGTTATACGGTAGTAATTGTAATTAGATGAATCCTACTTACTTTTCACCGACTTCTTAGATTTCTTGGATTTCTTAGGCTTCTTAGATTTCTTTGATTCTGATTAAAGAGAATAAGTAAATATACCACACATTTAAAAGGAATATATCTCAAAAGCATATACTCGTTAATAACACAGGTCATATTTTCATTAAAATGTAATATCGAGGGTTGAGAGCCAGAAAGCTACAACTCACAATCACCTGCTCCCAAAAACGAGTATAAGGTCGCCAGGACACTATAGAAGAAACAGTCCATTAAAGGGTACTACACCCTGGCCAATTTTAGGCCTATTTTTTGCATTTTTCTCAAAATTATAGTGCATTGGTGAAAAGTAAGATATGTATATTATAGGGGCAAGGACTACAACTTCTGCTCTGAAAATTCAGCAACTCAAGGCAAGTAGTTATTGATTTATTGATCAAATATTGGTTTTCCCTCATTTTTGATTGTAACTCCACAACTGTTGTCTGTGCTGAAATAAAATTGCCAGTGCAGTAGTTCTAGTCCTTGCCCCTATAATATAAATATATTACTTGTCACCAATGCGCTAAAATTTTTGAGAAAAATGCAAAAATAGGCACAAAATTGGCCAGGGTGTAGTACCCCTTAAATGTGTCAAAATTCAATAGAAAACAAAAGACATTCTGGAGGCAATATTAAGTTTTGAAGACAAAAGCAAGGTGGCAACTTTATGCTAATTTTGTGAGAGCTTGCCGTAGTGAGTTACGGCTTTCTGGTTCTAAACCCACGATATGTTGAATTAAAATCGTTGATATCCAGACGTTTTAACTTGTTATTTGATTGTTTTTGTACAAAGAAAGAAATTGTGATTAATATGCTTATCATGACATTATAAAAGCGAAGATCAATTACATAGGACTTTGGAGACAAAACGTGATAAAGAAATAGAACATATTCTTGGAAAGTGTACACCATATGCTTTTTATTGTGATTGATTTTGATACTAAAATAATTCCTCAAATATAAATGTTATTGATATATGTAAGCTTTTCTAGAGTCCTTCATAATAGGCAAGCATGTAGGCTCTTTTCGTATTGTGCTAATCCAGCTGCGCGCTATTTTAACTATGATGGGATTCGTACCAGGTTCTAGCGATCAATGTATTATGCGTGCTTCCTCAATTTAGTATAACTTGTAAAGCACCATCTCGCATGGTTTAAAGAGGAGGTTTTCAATAATAGTTTACAGGCAAATTGCCTAATCTATTATAGATTACGTGACGCATTGTAATTTTCTGCCAATTCCATTTGGCGACGAGCTATTCTTCAAGTGGTACATTTTGTTCAGGACAAATGGGTTCCGCCATTAACGCTTTACAAGGTAAACTATTGTCAATTACAAAGTGAGCAAAAGAAAGCCATGCAAAAGTGCCCACTTCTCTGCAAAGGTTTTATACGGTATTACATGTAATTAGATGAATTCTACTTACTTTTCAGCGACTTATTAGATTTCTTGGATTTCTTAGACTTCTTAGATTTCTTTGATTCTGATAAAAGAGAATAAGTAATAGAACCCACACATTTAAAAGGAATGTATCTCAAAAGCTTATACTCGTTAATAACACAGGCCATATTTTCATCAAAATACAATATCAAGGGTGAAGAGCCAGAAAGCTTCAACTCACAATCACCTGCTCTAACAAAATAAGTATAAGGTCGCCAGGGCACTAGCACAAAAATACACACTTTAGCCGTTGATGTACAGTTATTTACCACCCACCATATCTTAGGCGCATCATTTAAATAAATTGAACAGAGTTGCTGATCGATTAACCGTAGCAAAGCAGGTGGTAACATTTACATTTTGCAGGGTACATTTCTCTGCATAGGCGTTATACGGTAGTAATTGTAATCAGATGAATCCTACTTACTTTTCACCGACTTCTTAGATTTCTTGGATTTCTTAGGCTTCTTAGATTTCTTTGATTCTGATAAAAGAGAATAAGTAAAGAACCCACACATTTAATGTATCTCAAAAGCATATACTCGTTAATAACACAGGTCATATTTTCATTAAAATGTAATATCGAGGGTTGAGAGCCAGAAAGCTACAACTCACAATCACCTGCTCCCAAACACGAGTATAAGGTCGCTAGGACAGTATAGAAGAAACAGTCCATTAAATGTGTCAAAATTCAATAGAAAACAAAAGACATTCTGGAGGCAATATTAAGTTTTGAAGACAAAAGCAAGGTGGCAACTTTATGCTAATATTGTGAGAGCTTGCCGTAGTGAGTTACGGCTTTCTGGTTCTAAACCCACGATATGTTGAATTAAAATCGTTGATATCCAGACGTTTTAACTTGTTATTTGATTGTTTTTGCACAAAGAAAGAAATTGTGAATAATATGCTTATCATGACATTATAAAAGTGAAAATCAATTACATAGGACTTTGGGGACAAAACTTGATAAAGGAATAGAACATATTCTTGGAAAGTGTACACCATATGCTTTTTATTGTGATTGATTTTGATACTAAAATAATTCCTCAAATATAAATGTTATTGATATATGTAAGCTTTTCTAGAGTCTTTCATAACAGGCAAGCATGTAGGCTCTTTTCGTATTGTGCTAATCCAGCTGCGCGCTATTTTAACTATGATGGGATTCGTACCAGGTTCTAGCGATCAATGTATTATGCGTGCTTCCTCAATTTAGTATAACTTGTAAACAACAATCTCGCATGGTACAACAAGGAGGTTCTTAATAATAGTTTACGGGCTGTAGATTACGTGACGCATTATAATTTTTTGCCTATTCCATTTGCCTACTTACTTTTCACCGACTTCTTAGATTTCTTAGATTTCTTGGATTTCTTAGACTTCTTAGATTTCTTTGATTCTGATAAAAGAGAATAAAGAACCAATACATTTAAAAGGAATGTATCTCAAACCCTTATACTCGTTAATAACAAAGGTCATATTTTCATTAAAATGCAATATCGAGGGTTGAGAGCCAGAAAGCTTCAACTCACAATCACCTGCTCCAATAAAATGAGTATAAGGTCGACAGTGCCCTAGCACAAAAATACACACTTTAGCCGTTGATGTACAGTTATTTACCTTCCACCATATTTCAGGCGCATCATTTGAATAAATTGAACAGAGTTGCTCATCGATTAACCGTAACTAAGCGGGTGGTAACATTAGCATTTTACAGGGTAAATTTCTCTGCAAAGGCGTTATACGGTAGTACTTAGATGAATCCTACTTACTTTTCAGCGACTTCTTAGATTTCTTGGATTTCTTAGGCTTCTTAGATTTCTTTGATTCTGATAAAAGATAATAAGTATAGAACCCACATATTTAAAACGAATGTATCTCAAAAGCATATACTCGTTAATAACACCATTTATATTGTCACCAAGATGCATTATCAAGGGTTGAGAGCCAGAAAGCCTCAACTCACAATCACCTGCTCCAACAAAATGAGTGTAAGGTCGCCAGGGCACTAGCACAAAAATACACACTTAAGCCGTTGATGTGCAGTTATTTACCACCCACCATATTTTAGGCGCATCATTTAAATAATTTGAACAGAGTTACTGATCGATTAACCGAAACAAAGCGGGTGGTAACATTTGCATTTTGCAGGGTACATTTCTCTGAAAAGGCGTTATACGGTAGTACTTGTAATTAAATGAATCCTACTTACTTTTCACCGACTTCTTAGATTTCTTGGATTTCTTAGACTTCTTAGATTTCTTGGATTCTGATAAAAGAGAATAAGTATAGAACCCACACATTTAAAAGGAATATATCTCAAAAGCTTATACTTGTTAATAACAAACGTCATATTTTCAACAAAATGCAATATCAAGGTTTGAGAGCCAGAAAGACTCAACTCACAACCACCTGCTCCAAGAGCCAGAAAGACTCAACTCACAATCACCTGTTCCAACAAAATGAGTATAAGGTCGCCAGGGCACTAGCACAAAAATACACACTAAAGCCGTTGATGTACAGTTATTTATCACCCACCATATTTTAGGCGCATCATTTAAATAAATTGAACAGAGCTGCTGATCGATTAAACGTGACAAAGCGGTGGTAACATTTGCATTTTTCAGGGTACATTTCTCTGCAAATGCGTTATACGGTAGTACTTGTAATTAGATGAATCCTACTTACTTTTAAGAGACTTAGATTTCTTGGATTTCTTAGACTTCTTAGATTTCTTTGATTCTGATAAAAGAGAACAAGTAAAGATACCACAGATTTAAAAGGAATGTATCTCAAAACCTTATACTCGTTAATAACAAAGGTCATATTTTCATTAAAATGCAATATCGAGGGTTGAGAGGCAGAAAGCTTCAACTCACAATCACCTGCTCCAACAAAATAAGTATAAGGTCGCCAGAGCACTAGCACAAAAATACACACTTAAGCTTTTGATGTACAGTTATTTACCACCCACCATATTTTAGGCGTATCATTTGAATAAATTGAACAGAGTTGCTGATCGATTAAGAGTAACAAAGCGGGTGGTAACATTCGCATTTTTCAGGGTACATTTATCTGCAAAGGCGTTATACGGTAGTACTTGTAATTAGATGGATCCTACTTACTTTTAACCGACTTCTTAGATTTCTTGGATTTCTTAGACTTCTTAGATTTCTTTGATTCTGATAAGAGAGAATAAGTATAGAACCCACACATTTAAAAGGAATGTATCTCAAAAGCATATACTCGTTAACAACACAGGTCATATTTTCATTAAAATGCAATATCGAGGGTTGAGAGCCAGAAAGCTTCAACACACAATCACCTGCTCTCAAAAATGAGTATAAGGTCGCCAGGGCACTAGCACAAAAATACACACTTTAGCCGTTGATGTACAGGTTTTTACCACCCACCGTATTTTAGGCGTATCATTTGAATAAATTGAGCAGAGTTGCTGATCGATAAAGAGTAACAAAGCGGGTGGTAAAATTTGCATTTTGCAGGATACATTTCTCTGCAAAGGCGTAATACGGTATAACTTGTAATTAGATGAATCCTACTTACTTTTCGGCGACTTCTTAGATTTCTTGGATTTCTTAGGCTTCTTAGATTTCTTTGATTCTGATAAAAGAGAATAAGTATAGAACCCACACATTTAAAAGGAATGTATCTCAAAAGCATATACTCGTTAACAACACAGGTCATATTTTCATTAAAATGCAATATCGAGGGTTGAAAGCCAGAAAGTTTCAACTCACAATCACCTGCTCCCAAATATGAGTATACGGTCGCCAGGGCACTATAGAAGAAACAGTCCATTAAATGTGTCAAAATTCAATAGCAAACAAAAGACACTGTGGAGGCGATATTAAGTTTTGAAGACAAAAGCAAGGTGAAAAATTTAATACTCATGGGGGAAAACCCATATGAATGCAATAACAACAGTCGTACTTGACTCAAGGCCAAAATCACCTTTTACCCGAACTCACACGAATGCACAACACAAATACACTGTTTGGTTAAGCTAACACAATCTAAGTCTTTAATTGAAAGCACGTTATGATTGGTACAATATATGACAACAAATGCACATACACAATAATCAAATATAATTATAGCCAGCATTCTTCTTCTTGGTGATCATAAAGTTCTTGCAATGTTCTGGACGACTGATGTAATATATCCTTGTTCACTTGTCCTGCGAAAATCAGCGAAGTCCAGTGTACACTTGCGTTTATCATGTTATAAATATCCTTGCGTATGAAATCCTCACACAAAAATGGCGTTGCTTTCTCCTTGCGTTGCTTTCTCCTCCAAACTTAACTCCTTGCTCTGCTTGCTCCAAACTTAACTCCTTGCGCTGCTATGGTGCTATTTCCACCTTTCACACAATATCTTCAGGAAGCAGGACTGCGACGCAGTTGTCCCCACTTATTTTGACAGTTGCGTTGAATCAAAACACCAGACTTCAGCAAGTCGACAGAAGAATATATATTCCTTTCTTGGAAGAAGTACGTTCTCTGACGTATTCTAGATCTTCTCCGACAACACTGGCAAATAGTAGTACTTTGACTACATAAAATATTTCTGGTTTGCAATTTCCTTTCTTTGAAGGAATTGGACTGTAAGCATATTAGCTAGCTAGCCCAGATCAACACTATCAACTGTCTCAATAATAAAGGCTATTGTAGCCTGTCAGATCTGTATCCAGATGATAATAAGTGTAACCTTTTCCATAAAGTCCGACACAATCCGCAGTAGACCCTATGTCTTACTTTGGTCCATTTTCGTAGCTCTGAAATAATAATCATAATTTCAGTCAAGGCTGAACTTGTAGCACTGTAGGAATCCTCCATGGCCACACTTTGTAATACTCTCTGAGAGTACCCAGCTTAATTATTATTGCTCTCATTTTTGAGAGAACTACACCAACCACATATTACAATCACATCGATACAGGTCTGCCTAGAATTATTGCAAACGTGATGTTTTGAAGCAAATCTGGGATTTTCCCAATGTTCTAATAATAGACATTAGCATTTCACCTTACATCACTTCCTGTGGGTTTTTCCCACTATTATGTCCATTTCACAATCTGTCTCAGGGGATTTTCCCCCTTGACATAATAGTCTTCATAAATGATGTTGTTATTGCATTCATATGGGTTTTCCCCATGATGTCATAATAAAGAAACTATTGCATGATTATACAGGTAACTTCCCCTATTTCATGAAATACAATTATACAGGGTACATCACACTACAGAGTCATGTTAAACATCAAGCGTGTGGATCAGATTCCAAATGAAACCATCTACAACCTGACCAACACCACGCCACTGGTTGCCAGAGTCAAGATTCATCAACTCAGATTTCTCGGCCATAATTAATGATGCGTCTTGAAGATGGCGAGCCTGTTAAAGAATATGCCCTTCACATTCCACCACATTGGAAGAGGAAACCGGGACGGCCGCGCACACTGTACTTACAGTGCAGCACCTCCTGGGAAAGGGATGCTGCAGCCGACTGATGATGATGCTCAGCTGAGGATAACTTGTAAACCAGCAACTCGCATGGTATAGCAAGGAGTTTTTAATAAGTATGGAGGGGCAATATATTACATAACATATTGTTCCTTTGTGCCGATTTGATTTGCCGACAAGCTTTTAATCAAGTGGTACACTTTTCTCAGGTCAAGGGGGTTCTGCCATTAAATCGGTAACTGACCTGACATCGCATCTGCGCTTTGCAAGGAGGCTACTACCTTATAAGTGAGGAAAAGAAAGAGCCGTGCAAGCACAAAAAAAAGCACTTTAGCCGTTTATGTACAGTTATTTACCGCGCACAGTTGCTGATCGAATACCCGTAACAACTTGCATTTGGCAGAGTACATTTCTCTGCAAAGGCTTTATACGGTATTACTAATCAGATGAATCTACTTACTTGGCTTCACCGACTTCTTAGATTTCGTTGATCCTTATGAAAGAGAGAAAAACAAACACATATTTAAAAGGAGCATATTTAAAAAAAAAGGAATACTCGTTAACAACACAGGTCATATTTTCAGCAAAATGCAATATCTTGCTTCAAAATCTTTCATATCTAAACGTTTAATCAACGAAAGCTACTGTGAACATAGGCTTATCATGACATTAAAAATTGAAAATCATTTACATTGGATTTTGGAGATATGATAATCAAATTGAACACATTCCTGCATACTATACGCTTTCTATTTCTACTGATTTCGATACTGAAATAATTCTTAAAATAATGTTATTGATGATTTATGTCTAGAGACTGTCATTATAGGCAAGCAGGTAGGCTCATTTCGTATCGTGCAAAACAAGCCACGTACTATGTTTTAACTGTGATGGGATTCGTACCAGGGCCTATCGATCAATGTATTATGCGTGCTTCCTTGCTCAACTGAGGATAACTTGCAAACAAGCTACTCGCATGGTATAACAAGGAGGTTGTTAATAAGAATGGAGGGGTAATAGATTATGTAACGCATTGTTCCTTTGTGCAGATTTCATTTGCCGACAAGCTATTCATTAAGTGGTTCCTTTTGTTCGGGACAAAGGGATTCAGCCATTAAGCTTGGTTACTGACCTGACATTGTATTAACACTTTACCAGGCAGGCTGTCAATAAGTGAGAGGTACCGACGGATGTGACCGAGCCGTGATAAAAAATCACACTTTATAATGAAAGACAAAGATAAAAAGACTAGTTTGCGTCTGACGTCACTGTCAATCAAATTCTCTACGATCCTTGATTGGCTAATAGCGCGTATAAGGAAGGTCGATTCATCTGGCTGGTGCCGATCGGAGAAAAGGAATAGCAGTGAATGGCGAAAAATACGTACTCTTACAAGGCAAAAAGCAACTTTTCTAGGCATTGTGGACATGGTGCCTTCATCAAAGAAAGTTTCCTACTATTAAGACCTAACTTTTGAGATGGTTTGTATGTTCGATGGTGCAAAATTAACAATAAGCCGCCCGTGTTCAGCAACTCATATCATCACGACACTTGTAAACAAACCGTGCTCGGAGTTTGATTGACAGATGACGTCAGACGCAAACTAGTCTTTTTATCTTTGTCTTGCATTATAGCCGTTTATGTACAGTAATTAGAGAGCTTGCGATTTCCAAACGTACCTCAGATGACCCCTGGTTGCTGGGTACTGTTTTCCTAAGTTTCATATTTTAGAAAGTCATTAATTCAAAAAATGACACCAATCCTTCAATCAATCATTGTTGGATACTAAACATTCTTGTTTCATTTCACCCGGTATTTCATAGCCAAAATTATTGGAAAATAGGCCTAATACTGATCCCAAATTGTTAAAGAGTGCTGCGAAGCCCTAGTTATGAATCAATTTCAGTTTAACTTCAAACATACCCAAGCATATTCTGAAATACCCTAAAAATTCCGGACAATTGCATCCATTCATATATATTAAATATTAAAAATTAACACGCGTTTCCCGTGGTCCAATGGTTAAGGCGTTTGACTTCTTAATTTCTGATTTTGTCGCCCCCAATTCAAACACGGGGACTACCTGGTTTTTTTTCAATGTTTTATTGAACAATAATATTCATTATCATAAATTAAGGACAACATATTTTTAAACATCCATTGCTATTGTGATATTATTTTTTTAAATCTTCGCGCTGACTTCAGATCGAGGTATATATAAGTAAGAATAAACTGTATTTCACAGTGCAATGCAAATTAGGGAATTGATACAAAAGATAGCACGATCGATTGCTTTACCAGTGTGCTTAACAGGTTTCTCATTCCATTTCCAATTTCGGGTGGATTTAGGTACATCTTTTTTGGTCCTATAGCGCTATCGGTGACCGAAGAGGTACCGATGGCACTTTTTATCGTACCCTGAACATTTGTACAGTGCATTCGTTTTTTATTTAGATGAAAAAACAATAACACTATGCAAATGTTACTTATTATGCTTGCTATAATGTATTACATCTCCAGGGAGCGATGTTAAGAGTCATCGGCACCTAACCGGGCACCTAGAGTTCTATAGGACCAAATTGAACGTGGTGCCTTACTCACCTCCTTGTGGTGATGGCTTATTTCCTGGTGCTGGAACTAAATACATAAAACAAAATGTTTTCAGTGACTATTTGCATTACATTCAGCAGATCATACAAGTAACTCTCTGTTTTTTAAATGAGGTCCAGGATTCCACAATCTTATACGTCTTACTGTCGTGTTTTTGGTTATAAACATCTCAAAAAAAGTAACTAACCCCCCTTAAATAATGACCAAAAACGGGCGATTATATTACAAATCTGTAAAATGCGTTGGAAGCAGAATATATTTCTTCTGCGCATTTTGACACCTCGTTTGTAGCAATTGTCTAAATATTAACATTTAAATCAATGTAACCCAAGATTTGAAAGTTGCAGTTAATTCTATTGATTTGTATTCAGTATAATGGAGGAAATCTGTGTAATGATATCTGAGTGTTTTTGTATTGTTGAAGTGCAACTTTCAAATCTGGACCTCACTACATTAAATTGATCGGTGTTTTATTGTTTTCTGGGCTATCGTATCAAATGAGATGTCAAAATGCGCAGAAATAAATTCTGCTTCAAACGCATTTGACAGATTTGTAATACAATAGTTCATTTGTGAATAATGGCCATTATTTAAGGGGGTTAGTTACTTTTTTGAGATGTTAATGTTTACTGTATAAACCCACTACCGTAAACGTTCGCCTAATGGCGCACCTGGGCTCCTTTGCCTTGGGGGTATATGATCATGTTATAGTGGGTATATGATCATGTTATAGTGCAGTAGCGTCGTGTCTGCACTGTCGTTACATACTGCATTAGTTTTTTCAACTAATTTTGTCTTTGTATTGTTCCCTACATCAAGTTGGTAAACCTATAGCTCTATTATGTTAACAATAAGGAGGGCTAATTGTAATCCCTCCCCGTGACCACTTAGCGTTTTCTTTACAGAGCGCTGAATTACATTGGTAAACCACAAAATGACTTATATCGTTGGACCATCTTTTTTCCTTATTTTAGCGAAACAAAAATATTTAGCATTTCTACGCTTAATCTTAGTCTTTTTGGACATCCATCAAAAACATCAGCCATTTATATCAAAATTAATTTCTTATTTAATTAAACTCAATTTGGGTGTTTATAGTGCACGGTACCAAATCACAGGCCTCTGTAGACTTTTAGGTCCGTATGCACAAAAGAGTTAGACCGGGTCTAAAGTTAGACCTGGTGTAAGTGGAATTTAGTTCCATCAGTCCTTTACTCTTATATTTCCTTCCTAGAGTAGCTAGCAAATTTAAAGATTTAAATGCAGAGTTCAAAAATAATACAAAATAACTTGAATGTAAAGGAAAATGTCCTTTCTCCTGGGACTAAATTCTACTTAGACTAGACCTGGTCTAACTTTTGGCCCGGTTTAACTCTTTTGTGCATACAGACCTTACTGACCACTGTGGCCCAACTCATCTTATAAACCAGTAACCCACATAACCATCGCAACCAGGATCAGCATCCCGAATAACGTACGGGTATAAACCGAGATAATTAGGTCCCCGGCAAACACACAACGTTTTCGACATCATTCGCAAAAGGTTATAAAAGGTTGTCGGAAAACGTTTAAATGTCGGGTTACATAAATGGTATATTAAGGGTATAAAATGTTTTCATAACATTAAAAAACATTTTTTGATAATCTACTGCCCAGCAAACACAAAATGTTTTTACAGAAAACGTATTAATATCGGGTTATATAAAGGGTATAAAAACATGTTTTAATAACATTCCAAAAACATTTTTGAAAATTCGATACAAAACATTCTAAACAGAATGTTATGTTGGGGTTAAAAATATATTTTGCGAAAAATGTTTGCTCAAAATATTTGCAATAACGTTTTTAAAACGTTTTCATGACCTTTATATAACCCGACATATTAAAACGTTTTGAAAATAACATCTTAAGAACATTTCTGTGTTTGCTAGGTGCAAATATTTTAACATAATGTTATTTAAGTGTTGACAAAATATTTGGCAAAATATGTTTGCAAAAATAGTTTACAATAGCATTTTGAAAACATTTTAAAAATATTGTTGTAGTGTGTTTTCATACCAAACGTTTTAAAACGTTTTCATGACCTTTATATAACCCGACATTTTAATGTTATTAAAACGTTTTTACCTAAACCAAAAGCCAAAATAAAACTTATTTGTGTTTGCTTGGTAGCTAGTTCCTTGTCCAGGAAATTTCAAATTGGAGCAATTATTTTCGTGAGAATATTTTTCA
Source organism: Amphiura filiformis (assembly GCF_039555335.1). NCBI lineage: Eukaryota > Metazoa > Echinodermata > Ophiuroidea > Amphilepidida > Amphiuridae > Amphiura > Amphiura filiformis. The sequence goes on along the minus strand of NW_027305837.1, from coordinate 12,031 downwards.
ACCCAACAGGGGCTCGAACTCGGAACCTCTCGCACCCAAGTTTGATTCCCTATAAACTGCATGCGCTTGACTGCCTTATGTTATTTTATTTACCGATGGAACTGGTGACAGGTCCAAATGTAAATTTGATTAATTTGATATCAACTTTCCTTGCCAAATTATTAAACATTGGATTTTAATTTCTAAAACCTTAAATAAAAGTGACCTTGACGGATTGTTTCACTCAAAGTTTAAAAAACTGTAATTTTTGACATGTGCAAACGCTGGTGACTCAATTGAAGTAAACGCATTAATCAAACATGGGCATTGGTCAAACATAAATATTTCGAAACAAAATTCGACTTAAGAAATAACGAAGAAAATACTACAGCCATATGTTATATTTGGTTTTGGTTATTTTCAAATGTTAATTTGCATACAAAAGCAATAACACCTAAGCCTGCTAAAAAGGGTATTTTACTCCTTACAGATGGGTTTGTTTTTTTTCATTTTTGAAAGAACAATGGAAATATACTTACCTAAGTCTATTGATGGCAACAACAGAATTGCTGGTTCACATGACTTCAAGCACATGTACTTAACTGGACTATCTTTTGGTTTCATTTTAAAATCTATGCACTCATCCTCATTCTGCTTGCCGAAAGTGAGACGGTCCCCGTCAAAATCTGCCTGAACTGGAGTGGCTTCAGCTTCGTTCATGATATCCGGAGTCGGGTAAGTATTCTTACCAACCTGTTCCCCGGCTTTGTATCTATAAGCTGCAGAGCTACCATCTGCTTCTGTCACTGTACAAATTAAATTAATGGACATTTCCTCAAATTAGTTTTCCTTTTTAGTTATTCACGCCTTTTCATCTTTCTTTGTCTTTTTTCCTCTACTTTCCCATCCATTTTCCTCTGTTACGCCAACATAAACCATTATTAATGGTTGAATGAATAAACAACAGAACATCAACCGTAACGTCATGGGGGGGGGGGATACAAAATTACTCCAGGACGCGTGGGCAAATAATTAATGGAAGGGAGGTTTTTTTTTCATGAATATTAATTTGAGCCAAAATAATCGTCACACCAATTATAAGCACTACGGTTAGGAGCTAGAAACTTATGGACAACACTTTGAGCGGAAAATTAGAAATTGCAGTAAAACTCCCATACTTTCTTGTGAGCTCCAATGTATTTGGAGCGATCAAATATCCACTATGCATCCGATGTGGCTTCTTTCAAGAACTGAATCAGCAGTAAATGTGAAGAAAATTTAAGTTCTCAAAGCGACTGCAACACCAGGCGATTTGTGCAAGACACGTCATTATTTTGTGATATTAACCAAGTCAATTTTAATCAATTGCTGCTACTTACTTAGACCAATAGCCAAGCCCCTCTTAGCCACCTTCTTTCCTTGGTAATTGTTCTTGGATAAAACAATTTCAACACATTTGCTGCCCTTGATTTTGAATGGAACGCTAGTATCTCCGTCGCTCAATTCGAAACAAGTGTACTCTGGTTTACCAGTGAGCTTAACTTTTTGTGGTTTCGGAACTGAAATAAAAACGATAGAGTGGAAATTACATAATTGTTGTTGAACGTGACAATACTTCCTTAAACCCTGAGCACTACCTGCTGATCTAACATTGCCTCTGATTGGTCAATTACATGATATCTTCACTTTAATCACCAATCAGATTTGCAAATATTTCACCCCAAATTGTTATAAATTGCTTAAAAGTGAATGATACGTCATTCAAAATTGTCATTTGGTATTGTTGAAATGAAAAAATTGGCAAAAACGAAGGAAACAGCAGTTCAAATACATGTCATACTTGTTATATTGTCAGTATTTAAATTACAGGTTCATGTATAATCATGCCTTATTTTGTCATAAATACACGGCTTTCGGCTGAACCACTAGCAGGCTATATTAGCACATCTATGGCAATGACAAAGGTATCAAAATCTGAATTTTGATGATTTTTGATCGTCCAGATGAGCAAATCACTGAATGGGCCTTTATATATTTGAGGATAGCCTATCACAGTTTGAGTTTATTGTTACATTTCTTACCTTTTACTGGTTTACCTATAAAAAGAAAATAAATCGAGAAAATAAACAGATAGGTATATTAATGACACAATAATTATAATCGATTGAACTAGTCTACTACAGATAATATAACGATTTTGGCTTGCAAATAGCACAATGATTAATCCCATAACTATTTAGTGGGGGAAAAGGGTGTTATGCAGAAAAAAAGGAGACTGATAAATGTATATCATGATAACTTTCAAACGTACACTTAATCAAAGTGTTGTCGAAGTTCCAAGTTCCAGCCTTGTCACTTTCAATTTCGACTTGAGTAAGCACTTCTGGTTCTCCTGTTTCAGCAAAAAAAAAAATGGGGTTCTTCTTTCCTGGTATAGTCACTCTCCATAGTGAAGGAGTACGCACAATTGTGAAGTAACGTAACCCATTCTTCGGTTTCGCAGGCACGTTCCTCAGCTTGGTAAGAGGCATGTCCTGGTCTCCTTTCTTAACCTCTGGGAGTTCACCCGGGGTAAAGTCTGCCAACGAAAACAAAAGCATTTCACTATTAAAGCAATACGAAAAGTTTAAATGATAAAATAGTAAACAAAGGGCGTTTCTTTCAAGCTACATGTAGGCCTACTTGTGTGTTTAAAAGGGCTTTTTGAAAGAGTTTTATAATGCTTCTACAAATTCATTTTATGGTCACCCTACACACACTTCAATATTTAAGCCCTTTCACAGACCAACATTATTTTTGAGTAAAGTTGATTTTTTTTATGACTTCCATGGTCCAGGTACGCGCTGGTGATCGGCGATCGCGTAAAGTGGTTAGGTCTCCTTCCCTTCTATGCGCCGACGAACCAATGGGTGTACCGTCTTGTTGTTGTCATGACCGCTGATAAGCCAATCGGCGTGATTGTTTAGCACTTCTGCGTTTACGCTTGTGCACGATTGGCGCACAGCACAGACCACGGAAGTAATAAAAATTTTACTTTTATGAAGGGAAATGATCAGCTCCTATAATTGTCATAAATCGTGTTGTTTTGTCCAAATAAACACATTTTCGTTTGGTATCCATGGCTAATGCCACATTCTATTGTATAGAATTTTGTAATACATGTCCCACTATCATGACTATCAATTTGTTATCAATTGAAAGTTTAAAAAAGCTCTTTTATTTGGGAAGCCACAAAGTAACGTTAAAAACTGTTTAAAATGTTTTGCAATGTCTTTTTATTTTTTTTGTTCTAGTGACGTCAAGCGTGTGCATAGGATAGAAAACATATTGTTTCACTGCTTTATATGTCTCGGCTGTCTCCCTTTATTCTGCCCATAAAAAGTTTTTATCTATCAAGATTTCTCCAATATATATTTTTATCTGCAAATTTTGCCCTGTCGTCACAAAACAGATGTCCTACCGTAATTAAAATCAGTGTTTAACAAAATATAATATTGACTCGTTTGTTTTCATTACACCATCTGCAGTTAATGGGGTATTACACCCCCTTGCCCAATTTTTGTGCCAATTTTTGCAGTTTTCTCAAAATTATAGCACATTGGTGACAAGTAAGATATGTATAATTATAGGGCAAGGACTACAACTACTGCACTGGAAATTTTATTTCAGCACATACAACAGTTGTGGAGTTACAGCTAAAAATGAGGGAAAACCAATATTTGATCAATAAATCAATAACTACTTGCCTTGAGTTGCTGAATTTTCAGTGCAGTACTAGTAGTCTTTGCCCCTATAATATACATATCTTACCTGTCACCAATGCGCTATAATTTTTGAGAAAATGCAGAAATAGGTACAAAATTGGCCAGGGTGTAGTACCCTTAATGTACTTGAAATGTAGCTTAATCGCATTAAGTTCACTCAGAAACGGGTATCATTTTTGTAAGTAATCACTTTTTGGCGGGAAAATAGTGGTAAAAGACGTCCTGTGCATCACGCCATCTTCGTCAAGCAACTACGATGCCATCGATTCGCCCAGAATCGTATGGTAAATATTTCTAGATAATATCATGTTTACTAAAAGAAAATGTATTAATATTTGAACATTTTCTTTGCCGTGGTTTCCTCGAATAAAGGTGGGGGTGTCATGTCCTGTCCTGGAAATAGTCCCATGTTATATCATGATTGTACCACATCAGGATATCACAAATTAATTTTTTTAACATTTGATTTGACCATTTTCACAAAATCTGTGAATGTGACTTCTTTTGGACATTTCTAACTTTTATATATATATATTTGTATTTCGTTCAGCAAAAAGTTAAATTTCATGCACGGTTAGATATTCCCTTGAGGGAAAAAAAGAAACAAACTAAAACACCGAAATTCGCTATAACTGCATCCGTCGTATCTGAGGTCGGTCCGGCGCGGTACTTGGTATTGTTATTCCTACTATAATATCGATTGTTGAAAGTAACATAATCAGCCTAAACTCACCAAATGTGTATCCATCTCCTGGGCCTTTGAATGAGACAGTGAAAGCTGCTTGGGTTTTTACCCTGAACGTAGTTTTCCAAGTGTTGGTGAATTCGGGCAGGTCACAAGGCAAGAACTGAGGCGTTCCTTTTTTTGTTCTGACTGGCTTTTTCTTGTTGACGGTGCCTGGAAGAAATTGAAATGACGATATGATAAAGCTGAATTTATACTCTACCGCTGAACCACGAGTGATCGGTTTCTAGCCAATGAGGTGGCGCACCTTTTGTTGCGTTGGGGAAAGCGTGCTACCTCATTGGTCAAATACCAATTGCGCGTCGCTCAGCGATGGCACATCAATTTAGCTTAAGAATCTATTCATTCTATAATAATAGAGACTGACCACCCTCCATTATGTTGCATTCAATCAGGAGTCAATTGAGTGTGGTGCATTACCTCTGTGAAAGTCCCCATCTAAATAGTTACCATTGTCAAATTTGACAAGTTTCTATTCAAAAATTAGTAGATCGTTTAAATGGACATTTCGTGTGTGATCCACGGTCAATTCCCCCATGATGACGTCATGCATTTTAAACATTACCTTCTTCAGATTATATGGGGCCAGAAACCCTTTCGGTGTAGACAAAGATAATATACATTGGCATTAAAATTCAACCAACCAATAAAAATTCAGCAATTTGGTGACGTCATACGGTTACAAATATGGTTTCATGGAATCCAATGGGCCCCAAACCCCTAATATAGCAATCTATTCACGTTTGTCTCACTATTATCAGGATTATTTTACGTTTCCTACTTTTGGCATTTTTTGAGGCAATTCTTGACCATTGTGCGCCGATCTGTAAATGTTCTGTAAATGTTCATACCTTGAGCTTGTGCGGCGTCGTCAACAGTCGGGTCAACTGTTTCATCACCTTCTTCGCTATCTATAAAATACAAGTAGAATTTTACTCACATTAGGAATAACATAACGTGGCAGAGTAATGCCCCTGTCATACTTGCATGCCGCTTGTCGCTGCGGCAAGCGGCATGACGTATCAGCCATTACAGCCAACCATACGCCTTGATTGTGTCCGTTTGGCTGCACTGCTCATGCGAAGCTGTTCATTACATGTATCAAAGATTATATGTCATTTTATTTGAATATATAATATACTAGTACAAGGTGTATGTCTTTGATTATTAAAAAAGCATTATCAGTCAAACATTATTTCTGAGAAACAAGTACTACTTATAATATTGATTTAGGTTTCTAATAAAACAATTTGGTAAATGAAGATTTTTAAATACTGGTGTTTGCCTTTTCTCGTTTTCTGACCTACCTGGTTTTCCTGGCTTTTCTGGCTTTCCTGGTTTTCCTGGCTTTCCTGGTTTTCCTGGCTTTTCTGACTTTGCTGGTTTTCCTGGTTTACATGATGACGATAATAAATATAATAGATAATGTGAGAATGTGACCAACTTATATGTAACTAAGCCTTGGACATAAAACTCTAAAATATAACTCCTCAAAAAAGTTTGGAAACTTTTCAAAACGGCTATATATCAGAAAGATTTGAGATCGATTTCCATATTGTTTCATATCAATACAAACAGTGTTCTTTCCTGTCAAAATTGACACCAAATTTGTGACCATATTATATTCCATGGTTAAGCAACTGTCTTTAAAAGACAAGAAGGTCTCAAACAAAATGTGCCAAATATGACATTGTCTGCGCCATTTGCATCAGTAAACATGAGTAAGGAATATCACACTGTTTCATTAAAGCAAAATCAGTAACGAGTAGAGAACCCATATGCGTTCACAACAGCATTGCATCTTCTTCTCATGTGCTTCTTATCAACCTGGCCTCACGCTCCTGAGGGATTGTATTCCACTCTTCAATTCAAGCAAAGTCTGTCTTAAACCAGAAAGGTGGGTTGATCTGTCACTCTAGTACGCACAGCCCGAGCAAGTTGATCGAAGAGATGTTCTCTAGGATTTTAGTCCGGGCTATTGGCTGGCCATTCAATTCTTTGAATTCCTTCTGCTTGCAGGAAGTCATTTACAACTCTTGCCTTGTGTGGTCGATTGTTATCATCCTGAAGAACAGCCTTCGGACCAAGATTTTACAGAAATGATATACTGCAAACAACTTTTCATCCATTCTTTTATTCATGTATTGACCCATTTAAAGCAATGAGATGATCGCATTATAATTACACGGTGTATATCTTTGATTATTAAAAAAGCACTACCAGTTAAACATTATTTCTGAGAAACAAGTACTACTTATAATATTGATTATAGATAAAGATTTCTAATAAAACAATTTGGTAAATGAAGATTTTTAAATACTGGTGTTTGCCTTTTCTGGTTTTCTGACTTACCTGGTTTTCCTGGCTTTTCTGACTTTCCTGGCTTTCCCGGTTTTCCTGGTTTTCCTGGCTTTTCTGGCTTTTCTGGTTTTCCTGGTTTACCTGATGACGATAATAAATATAATAGATAATGTGAGAACATGACCAAATTATATGTAAATAAGCCTTGGCTATTTTTTTTGTGGGCCATATAAAAGCTGCTTTGAAATCACTCAAATTAACCAAGTTGTATAGCAGAGATCAGAACATTTTGGGTTTAAATGCTTCGAAATGCCCAAGATGCAAATTCATATAGGGGTTCACCAAGGGAAATGTCAACAAACCGTTTCGCGGGAAAAGCAGTAGACCAAGCCACTTGTGATCAAGCCGTCCGACCTGATGGCGGAAGCTAAAGTAGTGAGTTATTTTTTCATTGGATTTGCCAAACAAAATGTTTGAATTATTTAATCTACAATCCAACAAATGCATCTATTTACTGAAATCAGAAGTCGTTACGGACAATAAAGAGTATACGTGATCTTGAGAATAACGTTCACGCACCGCTGTAAAGACAATGGCACTAGACTCAGAACTAAACTGGCCTCAAAAAGAAACTTAAAATTTTTCACAAGGTCATATCTTCAAACCCTCTCCATAATAATGAACAAAAATTGCACATACTTCAATACTCTACTCTAAACACATGTCAGTAACCAAACTAAGAAGTTGTCCAACTGACACAACAGCAAAATGATACAGCTTCTGAGTATGAGCAATTTTTTTTTTTTATAAAATACCCATTAAGTCATGACGAGATGGTTGTGGAGCAACAAAACGACCCAGAACTCAAAGAGATTAATCAAAGGGCATTGACCTTAGAAGAAGCAGAACAAGAGTCTGTCTGTTTTACACTATTTTCACCCATTATCCGGCTTAAAAGGGCTTTATTGTTACAATGTGCGCGCGTAGCGCGGAAAATATTTGTATTTTACACTATTTTGGCCCTGAATTTTGCTAGAATTTTCTTTATCATTTTTTGTCAGAGGGGCACTTTTTATTTCATTTTTTTGTCAGGGGGGCACTCTTGTTTTCCTGGCTTTCCTGGTTTTCCTGGCTTTTCTGACTTCGCTGACTTTCCTGGTTTACATGATGACGATAATAAATATAATAGATAATATGAGAATGTGACCAAATTATATGCAAACAACTTTTCATCCATTCTTGTATTCATGTATTGACCCATAGCAATGAAATGAGCGCATTTTCTTTGAGACCTCTCTGTCTTTCAAAGAAAGTTACTCAGCCGTGGAATAAGTTATCGTCACAAATGAGGTGTTATTGTTGACAGGAAAGAACAATGCTTCACTGATATGAAACAATATGGAGATAGATTTCAACAACTTCTGATATAAAAAAAAAAAAAAAAAAGTTTCCAAACTTTTTTGAGGAGTTTATGAACAAATGTATACACTTTATGATTATTCTTCTTAACAATCTTCTTCTTTATTACCTGGCTCTACACTTTCTCCACTTAATTCTTGAGATTCCTTATCTGGCTTTTCTGGTTTTCCTGGCTTTTCTGGTTTTCCTGGCTTTTCTGGTTTTCCTGGCTTTTCTGGTTTTCCTGGCTTTTCTGGTTTTCCTGGCTTTTCTGGTTTTCCTGGCTTTTCTGCTTTTCCTGGCTTTTCTGGTTTTCCTGGCTTTTCTGGTTTTCCTGGTTTACCTAATGACGATAATAAATATAATAGATAATGTGAGAACATGACCAAATTGTATGTAAATAAGCCTTGGCTATTTCTTTGTGGGCCATAAAAAAAGCTGCTTTAAAATCACTCAAATTAACCAAGTTGTATAGCAGAGATCAGAACATTTTGGGTTTAAATGCTTCGAAATGCCCAAGATGCAAATTCATATTGGGGTTCACCAAGGGATTCTGAGTATGAGCAATTTTTGGAAACTATAAAATACCCATTAAGTCATGACGAGATGGTTCTGGAGCAACAAAACGACCCAGAACTCAAGGAGATTAATCAAAGTATATTGACCTTAGAAGAAGCGGAACAAGAGTCTGTCTGTTTTTACAAATAAGGTGGTGTGCTTATGAGAAAGTGACGCCCACCTGATGCACTCTTTCAGGATTCTATTGGGAATCTCATCTTGCCCTTTTTCTTTTCCTTTGCCCTCCTGATTTTCTCTTTCATTTTTTGTCAGAGGGGCACTTTTTATTTCATTTTTTTGTCAGGGGGGCACTCTTGTTTTCCTGGCTTTCCTGGTTTTCCTGGCTTTTCTGACTTCGCTGACTTTCCCTGGTTTACATGATGACGATAATAAATATAATAGATAATATGAGAATGTGACCAAATTATATGCAAACAACTTTTCATCCATTCTTTTATTCATGTATTGACCCATATATTTTATTTTGCCCAAGATGCAAATTCATATAGGGGTTCACCAAGGGATTCTGAGTATGAGCAATTTTTGGAAACTATAAAATACCCATTAAGTCATGACGAGCTGGTCCTGGAGCAACAAAACGACCCAGAACTCAAGAAGATTAATCAAAGGGTATTGACCTTAGAAGAAGCGGAACAAGAGTCTGTCTGTTTTTACAAATAAGGTGGTGTGCTTATGAGAAAGTGACGCCCACCTGATGCACTCTTTCAGGATTCTATTGGGAATCTCATCAGGTCTATTAGCTTTATCAGGTTCCAATTTTCGCAAGAGCCTGATGTTTTATTTATTAATTAATAAGAGTGGAAGGTAGTGCACCAAATTGTGATAACAAAAGTCTACCACAATGAAGTTATTAACATAGCACATGATAGTCCTATGGCATGAGTTAAGAAAACTCATGTAGCAGGTAGCAGGTGATTTTGGCCTGGGTCATTTTGTGACCATTTAAACAGGTCTATAATTTACAACAGAACGAGCAGTCCAATAAGTGGCAGTATAATGTGCAGTGTAAAGACCACACCTGTGGGTATATTACTCAATACAAAAATGTAGGTCCCTTATATCTCATTAGAAAGAGTTAAAGGACATCTCTCATTCACCCGTGTGTGGTGAATTGACTACGTAATAAACACACACTAAGGGGTATAGGCCAATTGCACGTGTCCATTCCTTTCGAAAGCCGTATCGTGCTAAACAAATGTATTTAGGCCAAAATATCACAATTAATATTAATTTGAATATGTTGTCTTCATATTACATGCAAATAAAATTAAAAATACCTCTTATGGATCGGGATGACCGAAGTAAACTTCCACTGGTTGGGAAACACTCTCTGCGAAGCAGATTTAGGTAGCTGAGAGGTCTTGCTAATTTAGCACTGCACTCTTTCAGGATTCTATTGGGAATCTCATCAGGTCTATTAGCTTTATCAGGTTCCAATTTTTGCAAGAGCCTCCTGATGTTTTTATTTATTAATTAATTAATTTATTTATTTATTTATAACATTCGGTCAAATCCAAACAAATCCCAATAGGGCTCAGAGGCAACTAAATTCAAGTGATGCCATCCGGATATGACGTGACAGGGATATGGGTAGAGGTCCGATTTTAGATGCAGGAGGAAAACCGGAGCACCCGGAGAAAAACCTGCGAGGACGAGCATGGAACGGCAACCAAACTCACATGTAGCACTGCGGGGAATTGAACCCCGGCCACATGGGTAAGAAGCGAGTGAGAAGATCACTACACTAACCCGCCCTCCCTTTTTGGCTTTGAAAAATATGGTGCCCTTGGAATTTGGTGGTATCCCCTTTACTTCTGGAGCAGGTTATTCTGCATTCTCAAGTTGGCATTTCTTTGCAAAACCTGTCCTACTGTTGCAGCCTTCTCCTTTGCCGTGATGTAGATCTGGGTTTGATCTTTTCTCACAGGTGTCTACCCTGGCTTCCAAAAAGCGTGCTAATCGTGTTCCATCACTTTTTTGCTCAGGATTTCATCCGATAGTTCTTCCCTCAACTTGTTGTTGAACTTCCGACTGGCTTGTTTCTCAACATTGTATTCCTTTCTGACTTCTACAAATTTATCCTTGTTTCCCTTAGTGCTGTTTTTCTCCAACTCTTAAACAGGCAACGGTTCCTATTTGCAGCTCTCTTGCAAATGTCATCAAACCAAACTTTGTCGCCAGGTTTTTGGTATATAACCTTGAGATACACCGCAAATAATAAGTTCTGATTCACACGAGTTGTAATATTGTTTTCTGTTGCTTAAGCGGTTGACACCGCTCGGTCAGGAATTGTGTGATCAGCGCATACATCTCCACTACATGAGGTAACAAAGCATTGGACTACAGGACAACCCCTTTTGCAAATTCTGTGCATTGATACGGATTATTCTTATAGTATACCCGGTGAGGGTTCTTCGAAATCATTTGTACGGGGATGTGCCACGCAGATTTGTCTCTTGACCTACTTTTTTCACAAAGGGCACCCAAATAGCAATTTTAAAGGTAGAGGGGATTGGAATTGTAAATGTTAAAACTTATACTGCAATCCGCATTTTTTCAAAATTATCGATATATACAGGGTGCATCAAAATAAAGTATACAGCTTCAAAAATGCTACTAGATTGAAAAGTGTGAGAAATTTGGTCAAAATGCTATAGTTGATAGATGAATCAACATATTGTCCTTTCAAAACTGTAAAATCACTGGCGTAAGAGCATTAACAAGGCATCATTGGACTCACCCTCGCTGGCCTCACATCTTCTTTAACAATCGACTTTGCTCTCAAAGTTATTTTGATTTCCTTCACACCCTCCATATACAAACTTGACACACTTTTCTTTCTTATTGTCATAACCCCAACGATCAATTAGAGCTTCGCATGGTCCAACCTCTAAGGGTTGTTGACAAATATCTGTGTAAAAGACCAAGCGCAGAGTGAAAATGTCCTGTTTACCGCCCGCGTCCAAGAAGTTACTAATATTATTTAGCATAAACTAAAACGAACCATTTTGATGTTCTTACAATTTCCTAGAACCCCTTTTCTTGTTTTTGTGTTGTTTTGTGTGTAGAACCTCTAGAATCCTTTTTTCTAAGAGTGAAAGAATAAGTAATATTTAAGATTCAAGTAAATGTTTAGGTTCATATTACAACCCAAATTTTTACAAAATAATCCATATACAGGGTGTATCAAAATTTGGTCAAAATGCTATGTTTGGTAGATTAATCAACAGCTTGTCCTTTCACAACTGTAAAATCACTGGCGTAA
>NW_027305836.1:0-37394 GCF_039555335.1 Amphiura filiformis | reverse complement strand
TTATTATTCAATTTCGTTACAGCAACACAACAAATACAACTTTGTTATTTTAATTTCTTGAAAATGGGCTCGAAACTCTACTTTCTGTTTGGGAAGGATCGTTGCTGGAACCCCTATGTGGCACTTTATTTCCAGCTAAGTACAAGAGGTGTATTTGAGCCATTCATAGTTTGTTTTGTTTGCTTGTTCGTTAGTATGACATGGAAAGCGTTTTATGCAGTTTAAGTTTTAATTACTGCTTCAAAGTGGTGCTTCATCTTTTAGAACAAGTTTGCAATATATCATACCAATAAATCTGAGAGGAAGCTTAACAAAGATTGATATTCTCAAGGTCCCACACAATATTAATGCTAACGCACCTTAATTGGATATCACAATAATAGTTATCCAACCCCCACTATTCGTACCATGACACCATTTATATGTGACACGTACCATGTCCTATTCCGTGATTGCATTTTGCTCAAAAAACTTTGATGTCAGTAGAAATCCTATTTCAATAGAGAACCATTATATTCATTTTGCTTGACAGCACATTTTTGGCTCCAAGCTTGCTTGACGAGCCATCGTGATCGCGCTAAGTGGACGGTGTATTTTGCTTAATTTTTTGGCCACTTCCGATGGTGCTTTTTTATGCTAAGGTTATTTCTGTATTGCGATATGTGCTTTTAAAATTGAGTTCTAACTTTCTATAAGTTATTTTTCAATCGATTGCACTCCATATTGGGTTGAAATGAGGTGGGGAAAGTAGTTATTTTATGAAAGAAAAGTCCGAAATCGTCATGAGAAACGAGCAATTTCAATCCCTTTGCTTGGTTCCCTGTGTGTGCTAGAGATTATTTTGGTCTGTATAATTTAAGTTGCGGGAAGATGACGGAAATAGACGGATTGCACTATTTTTCTTTGGCAAGTCAAGTGCACCTGTTATCTGAAGAACACGGACCGAAAGTCATGCAAGCTCTTCGTATTTCATCACGCTCTTTGTAGATTTAATTGTTAGAAACAGTCAATTAAACCATATTGTGGACATGATTCTGAGGAGAAATTATATTTTCAATTTGATTACCCCTCTTCGCAAAATTGAAAATTTTTCGTATTTTTCCATAGCAAAAACAGTCTAAATAAATGATGTTCCACTTTTTGCCCAACAGTTTTATACTTCAGAATATCAAAGATTAATATGTTTTCTCCTGAAAAACAACATAGTTTTTAGGCCAGGACTTCTTAAGAAATTCAAGACCACTGTTTATTTGATCGATGTTACATCGACTGTGCCGACCAATCTCGCCATTTTGACTGTTTATTTTGGTTTCACCACACAAAGGTCATGATCTTACGGCGCATTGATTTATCATGTTGATTCTGATTGGACGGTCCCAAAGGTCATCACAGTTATGAATGAATAATTCATAAGGGGGGTGGCAGAAATAGAAAAGTTGAAATAAATGTACATAATTATTGAATTCAAATGTGACTGTAATTAGTGGTTTCAGAAATCATTGATCATGTTGTTTGAAAGTTGCAAAGTTTAATGTTTTACTCTGGCTGTGCAATATTAATCATAAGCTAAGTTTTTGAGAGAAATCAAAAGGAATGTCAAGCAATCAAAGACAGCCGGAGGGGGGGGGGGGTGGATGAGGAGGGGAAATCACTTTAAAAAAAATTCCCCAATATCAGAAAAAGTTTCCAAAAAAAATAATAATTTGACCCGATTGCTTACGGAAATTAGTAACAACTGTTGTAAGGGCATGAAACTGGGGTGGGTACAGTCAACATTTGGAGTCAAATATTTGGAAGGTCATTTCGGGGTCACCAGAGGTCATCTGAAGTCAAATTAGTAAAAACTGCCGAATGGACATGAAATTTGGTGGATACAGTCAACATTTGGAAGGTCATTTCGGGGTCACCAGGGGTTATCTGAGGTCGAATTAGTAAAAAATGTCGGATGGGCATGAAACTTGGTAGCTACAGTCAACATTTGGAGTCAAATTTTTGGAAGGTTATTTCAGGGTCACCAGGGGTCGTCATCTGAGGTCAAATTAGTAAAAACTGTCGTATGGGCATGAAACTTGGTGGGTGCAGTCAACATTTAGAGCCAAATTTTGGGAAGGTCATTTCGGGGTCACCAAGGGTCATTTGAGGTCAAATTAGTAAAAACTGTCGTATGGGCATGAAACTTGGTGGGTGCAGTCAACATTTAGAGCCAAATATTGGGAAGGTCATTTCTGGGTCACCAGGGGTCATTTGAGGTCAAATTAGTAAAAACTGTCGTATGGGTATGAAACTTGGTGGGTGCAGTCAACATTTAGAGCCAAATTTTAAGAAGGTCATTTCGAGGTCACCAAGGGTCATTTGAGGTCAAATTAGTAAAAACTGTCGTATGGGCATGAAACTTGGTGGGTGCAGTCAACATTTAGAGCCAAATATTGGGAAGGTCATTTCGGGGTCACCAGGGGTCATTTGAGGTCAAATTAGTAAAAACTGTCGTATGGGTATGAAACTTGGTGGGTGCAGTCAACATTTAGAGCCAAATTTTAAGATGGTCATTTCGGGGTCACCAAGGGTCATTTGAGGTCAAATTAGTAAAAACTGTCGTATGGGCATGAAACTTGGTGGGTGCAGTCAACATTTAGAGCCAAATATTGGGAAGGTCATTTCAGGGGTCACCAGGGGTCATTTGAGGTCAAATTAGTAAAAACTGTCGTATGGGTATGAAACTTGGTGGGTGTAGTCAACATTTAGAGCCAAATTTTGGAAAGGTCATTTCGGGGTCACCGGGGGTCATTTGAGGTCAAATTAGTAAAAACTGTCGCATGGGCATGAAACTTGGTGGGTGCAGTCAACATTTAGAGCCAAATTTTGGGAAGGTCATTTCGGGGTTACCAAGGGTCATTTGAGGTCAAATTAGTAAAAACTGTCGTATGGGTATGAAACTTGGTGGGTGCAGTCAACATTTAGAGTCAAATTTTGGAAGGTCATTTCAGGGTCACCATGGGTCATCTGAGGTCAAATTAGTAACAATTGTCGTATGGGCATGAAACGTTGTGGGTATAGTCAACATTTGGAGTCAAATTATTAAAAGGTCATTTTGGGGTCATCTGAGGTCTAATTCGTAAAAACTGTCATATGGGTATGAAACTTGGTGGGTACAGACAACATTTTGAGTCAAATTTTTGGAAGGTCATTTTGGGGTCACCAGGGGTCATTTGAGGTCAAATTAGTAACAACTGTCGGATGGGTATTAAACTTGGTGGGTACAGTCAACATTTGGAGTTAAACTTTTGGAGGTCATTTTGGGGTCACCAGGGGTCATCTGAGGTCAACTTAGTAAAAACTGTCGGATGGGCATGAATCTTGGCGGGTACTGTCGCCATTAGAGCCCAATTTTGGGAAGGTCATTTCAGGGTCACCTGAGGTCATCCAGGGGTCATTTAAAGTCAAATTAGTAAAAACTGTTATATGAGCATGAAACATGGTAGGTAGGGCCTACAGTCAACATTTAGAGCCAAATTTATGGAAGGTCATTTCAGGGTCACCATGGGTCATCTGAGGTCAATTTAGTAACAGCTGTCACATGGGCATGAAACTTTGTGGGTACAGTCAACATTTGGAGTCAAATTTGTGGAAGGTCATTTCAGGTCACCAGGGGTCATCTGAGGTAAAATTAGTAAAAACTTTTGGACAGACATGAAACTTGGTGGATGCAGTCAACATTTGCAGTCACATTTTTGGAAGGTCATTTTGGGGTCACCAGGGGTTATCTGAGGTCAAATGAGTAAAAACTGTTGAATAGGCATGAAACCTGGTGGGTATTCTGTTTAGAGCTAAAGTTTTGGAAGGCCATTTCAGGGTCACCTGGGGTCAACTGAGATCAAATTAGTATAAACAGACAACACTATTCTTGACATTGGCCTATGTATTTTGATCAGTTTCGGTCCATTTGGACCCATTTCTATCCAATTCCACCCGATTCGATTCATGTCGCTAAATAGTAATCCCTAAATTGATTGATGTATTCTTATATGCTCTGCAAATGAGATGTACCCATTGAATGTGATCTGTCACATTGCACAATCGACTCCAAGAACAATTACTTTCACTGTTACGAAAAAGCGCAGAGCCACAGCGCCATTGGTGCTCTTGTTCAAACTGTATCGCTGATAGGGACTGCATATTAATGTTACAAATTTCAACTTCATTCAGTGATTAGATTCGGTAAAAAGATCAAACAAACTTTTTGACATGATGTTGTTTATGGGTGAATCTGCATATTTGGTGAAAAGAATAAAATGTCATTATCTTTTAGGCAAGTCTTATGGGGAAAACTGGGTTTAAGGGTAGCTGCAGACTCCATGTTACATATAATATTTTATGTAAACTGAGCTCAAAAAAAAACTTATAATTTTTTACAAGGTCATATCTTGAAATCCTGTCCATCAAATTGAACCAAAATTACACACAGATTTACTTCAATACTCTACTCTTAACACATGTCAGTAACCAAGCAGTTATCCAACTGACATAACAGCAAAATGCACTGACATGGGACAGCTTCCTGGACCACATTCACAGCCCAGCCCTGTTTCATGAAAAAAGTGTATGAAAAGCAGAAAGCAGCACCGTTTTATCATCTGTGCAAGGATCTTGTGTGCATTCTCACAGATTTTTTGTCTGTGATGGGTGCCAAATGTTGGGCTGTGAAAGTGAAGGAAGTCCAGGAAGCTGTCCCATGACAGTGCATTTTGCTGTTGTGTCAGTTGGACAACTGCTTGGTTACTGACATGTGTTTTGAGTAGAGTATTAAAGGAAGTGTCCGGCAATCACAACAATAGGTCTTATATGTTAGAAAAATAATTATCAAGCACGAATCACATGGTTTTATTTCAATCAAACTCATATTAACCATAAAAACTAATAAAAACAGCCGTCTCTCAACACGCGATATTCAAAATTCCCGCGCTGAAATGTTCTAGAGCAGTGACGTCATGGTTATTTGTGCTCATTTGTCGTCAGGCTTCATTGAACTATTGGGACGTCACTGCTCTAGACAATTTTGGCGCAGGAATTTTGAATCCCCCGCTCGTCATGGCCGTCGGTTCATGTAAGGCCGTCAGTAGACGGAAGGTGTTGGTGAAAAAAAATGGGTTAAAAATAGGCTATTATGCACCCAGGGTGACAGAAAAAAGGGGAGAATTATAAAAAAAAATGATGAAAAATTGTGAATGAAATTGAATTTTACATAAAAATTGTGTGTTTTTATGTTGGTATCGCCTAGCACTGGCTTCTGTGCTGTACTCTGATACTTGTATGATGATTTTCCTGTATGATGATTTTACGCGAGGCGCTCGCTCCGCTCGCTATTCGAGAGGCGTCGCGGTTTGTGGAACGGGGCTAGTTCTAGGTATCGCCTATTAGGCCAACAAAAAAAAAAGGTTTGTCTCAAAGCTGACGAGAAATTTAAAACAAATGCGAAATGCGATTTTTTTTTTTTTTTAAACGCTTGAAAATACGAAAATAATAAAAAAATAAAAATAAATAAAAAAATTACCTACCTGGCCCTCTGTTGATCAGATTAGGTTAGTTTAGATTGTCATGTAATTTGTGAATAGCTCACTGAACTGCCGCCCGGCGTGAGTCGAAGAAAAAGTGACAAAAATTTGACCATGAATTATGTTTTATAGTCAAAATATTCCACTAATTCGATTAATATAATGATATTTGGACTAAACTTGAACTCATTTGAAATGAAATGTCAGTTTTTATTGAGTTTTTACACTCATCCATGTGCTTGCAATGCTGCTGAATTCTGCACTTTGGCGAAGTCGGAACTGCATTTTATTGAATTCGGCGAACTTTTATGGCATAAAGCAACATTTTTATAGTAAGTGCACTGCTTGGAAACTTTCTTAAAAAGCGAGATAGTTGGTTTAAAATCACGGCGAGAAAATTTTGAGAAAAAAGTCTGATTTTCGCCGATTTTTTCTGGAATTTTTTTTTTTTTTTTTGAAATAAAAAAATGTCGCATTTGTTTTTGTAAAATCGTGGGATTTTATAAACGCGCGCGTCAGCTTTGAGACGAACCTTTTTTTTTTTTGGCCTTATCTTCTTTTTTTTTTTGCTCTTCAGTTTTCAAACCATGCAAAAAAAATTTGGGTCAACAAATCACAACTTCCGTCGGCAAAAAATATTTCCGTCGGTACATTTACAAGTTGTGTCCCCTCGGTTCAAAAATCCTGGCTACGCCACTGACTAGAACATGCAGCAATGGTGAAAATAATCATTTAACTTTGAATACGAAGCTATATATATATAATGGTTATTACAAAATAATTTATTCAAGACAATAAAATTAAGAAGTTCGATTTGATTTTGTATTATAGGAAAGGAAGGGGACGTGGAACAGACGTATATACCAAGAGTGTCTTCAGTATTGTCCATGTGAAAAAGGGTAAGTTATCATCAGATTTGGTTTATTTGTAAGATTTAAATAGAATTTCAGGGATTCGTCGAGGACCAAAATATCTGTAAAAAAATATGAAAAATACCATTGTTAGATCGTCGACGAGAAACTATTTTTCTTACGTGATTTTCTAAAATATTTTGCAATTTAGTGAATAATAAAAACCGTGTGTGTAATACCAAAAAAAAAAAAAAGTATGCAAATGAAATATTAACTAGAGAGGTTCTCGGGTTGCGCGGTTTTTGGCATACACGTTTGGTGGGTAAGGTTGTTGGGTGATGCATGGTAGTGGGTTAGAAGCAGGGGTGGTCCACCATGGTCGTGTTTATGTGTGATGTTCTGTTCAGAACCCTGTGTATGCGTAGGCTGAGGTGGGTCATTAGAGCCGGGGGAGATGACGAAGGAAAGTAAATAACTGATATTGAAATGTAATCAATGATGCAAGTATAATAGCCTTGATAACAATTAAACTTACCCAGCACCTCTCACTCACTTACTTACCTCCCCTTATAGATGTCACTCATATTTCTCCATGCTCGCTCACCCCCATACACAGACACTCCAAAACACACACCCCTCCACCCCCACACACACCCCACACCCACACTCCAAACATCCGCACAAACACCCCCCTCCCGAACATGACTTAGTTTAGAAAAAATTGCTCTGATTTTCTTGTAAATGGTGGCAAATTGTTTGTCTAACCAAACAGATTCAGATAAGTAATAGTTTGCACTATCTATAATGTCTAATTAAAAATATTAAAAAATATTAATATTAAAAATTATAAATAATCTATTTAATGTCAATAAACTGATTGATTGATTCTATAATTCCATGCTACTGAGATACGAGGAAATAAAGGTCAATACACTGCAAAAACAAGTGTTTATATTTAAACACCATATTGTGTTTATCAGAGCAACACTTAATAAACACATAATTCATGTTAATGGTCTAACACTAATGTTAATTTTTCTAACACTAATGTTCATAAATTAACACTTGGTGTTATATTACAAACATTAGTGTTTGTAATATAACACCAAGTGTTAATTTATGAACATTAGTGTTAGACCATTAGCATGAATTATGTGTTTATTAAGTGTTGCTCTGATAAACACAATATGGTGTTTAAATATAAACACTTGTTTTTGCAGTGTAGCCATGGTGACCTTTGGTGACCTTTTCATTCACATTCATTCATATTTTACTTTCATCAATCATCAAAATGTATGTGTACATAAAACTCAATAAAGTAATACGAAATTTACATTGCAAAAATCTATAATACAATCAAGAATCATTGGTATAATAAAAATAATATAAAAAATCAAAATAATAACGTTATAATACATTCTTAAGCAGACTACATTTTAAATGGTCATTGATAATGATACTACTACTACTACTAATAATAATAATAACTAGGCGGTTACCCGTATTTCGCGGTTCTAGGCTGTCATAGTTATTGGCTTTTGCAGATCTCAAACCTGGACTTCCTTGGCCAAAGTTACACCCACCGACCAAGTTTGGAGCAATTTGAAATTGTTACCTTTCTTGACCTATGACCTCTTAACCGTAGGTATGATGAAAAGGTCACCGAGGAAACTTTTGTTTGTTAGTCCAAGGTCCACCCACCCACCAAGTTTGAGCTCCATAGGGGCAATTTGAAATTTTTACCTTTTTGACCTTTGACCTCTTAACCGTAAGTCTGACGAAAAGGTCACCATGGAAACTTTTATTTGTTGGTCCAAGGTCCACCCACCCACCAAGTTTCAGCTCCATAGGGGCAGTTTGAAATTTTACCTTTCTTGACCTATGACCTCTTAACCGTAGGTCTGACGAAAAGGTCACTGTGGAAACTTTTGTTTGATAGTCCAAGGTCAACACAATGGCATGGCTAGATTTGCCATTGAAAGTGTTTGAAATTAGACCTCAATTGAACTTGACCCCATCCTTGACCTTTGACCTTAAAAAATATAAACTTGTTCTTTCTCATATCAAGCTGCACCCACCCACCAAGTTTGAGCCCCGTATGACCTAAGGCGGCCTCACATTAGCAGTCACAGACAGACAGACAGACGGAGAATAGCGTATTATTATATAGATAATAATACAATATATAGTACTGCATGATTAATTATTAAGCAGGGGATGCATTAGATTATACAAAATACATGAATGATCATTGATATAATAAACAAATAAAATTAATACGAAATATGTAAAGCAAGAATTAACGGTATAATTATATATCAATACTATCAAGTCTCTCACTTGGGGATGAGGTTGACCCGTGAAGCGTTAGAAATCAGAGTTAATTAATTAGGCACGTCATCAAGTCACATGACTCCGGGTTTTCCCGTGAGTCACGTGATAAGCTTTACCGCTCCTGTCACAATTCTGTTGAAGTCCCATGGATGTGGTGATGAAATATTAAAGTAAGTCACTATTTTGTTGAGAGAACTGTTTAAAATATTCATTCTAACAGAGTTAATGAAACTTCTACCATCAACAGAAATGATGGCAAAGACATCATAGGCAAGGGGCAGCCTATTTATTTAATAATCACACAAAGAGGTACGGGGCAACCTACTTGGTTGCAAACTTTCTGTAGTTGCATCAACAGATAGGCGAGGTCTGCTTGTTTTCTGTTGACAAGGGGCAGTCATCAGTGAACGGCTCTTTTCAGAGCCACCAAACCTTTAATTTAGATAGGTGAGGTCTGCTTGTTCTCTGTGGCAAGGGGCAGTCTTCAGTAAACAGCTCTGAAAAGAGCCACCAAACCTTTTACATTAGCAGATAGGCAAGGTCTGCTTGTTCTCTTCAGTGAACGGCTCTTTTCAGAGCCTCCAGTGGGCAAGGGGCAGCCTACATGTCTCATTCTTAGGTAGTTTGTCCTAAAGAAGTCAGAGCTACTCCTGACGAAAACTTGACAGTTCTAAACTTGTCCGACGGCAAACCCGCTAAAAACTTACCAATGTACAATCAAGTAGAAACAATTATATCAATACAGATGCATAGCGACTAATTTAGGATTGGTGGGATCACTAAAGTATGAATTGTAGAAAACCCATATTATGGTCATGAAGCGGCCACCCCGGAGCGCTTTTGCCAAGCAATTCCAAAAAGTTGACAGCCCTGCCTATACAAACATTATTGAGATCTTCTTATGATCATTTTGGTAGACTGTATGCATTATTCTTCTAATTTAAAAAAAAAACCACAAAATAAAGATTCCGTTCTCGTTTTATGGTAGAGCATATACACATTTTAGTTATTATAGTGAAAAGCAAAATAATATTCAGTATGTTAGGATTCCATTGCAATTTAAACAGCATATATATTGTTCGGACAACGTCATATCATTGGCAAGCTAATATTAAGAGGACAATGAAAATGACTCCTTTTTTGAGAAAATACGATGTTTAAAATTGATATTCCGCAAAAACCAACTGCAAGCGGTGATCCTTCGAGACAGATTTGACCTAGAAAAAGTGTGACGTCATGAAATGAAATGTGCCCGCTTTGAAAGAATGGCTGAAATTAGACACTTTTGACTTTTGAT
The DNA here is from genome assembly GCF_039555335.1 of Amphiura filiformis. Classification (NCBI taxonomy): domain Eukaryota; kingdom Metazoa; phylum Echinodermata; class Ophiuroidea; order Amphilepidida; family Amphiuridae; genus Amphiura; species Amphiura filiformis. The sequence goes on along the minus strand of NW_027305836.1, from coordinate 27,363 downwards.
CATCGGTTTTTGGATGCGTAGGAAATATTGTAGTGATGAAGAGGGGTGGATTGTACAATATAAGACATAGGACGATTGCTTCTAGATATGACATGACCATATATTAATAGCTTATCAGTATAAGTAAGAAAAAGTAATACATGAGTGGTGGGGCAATCCCGAACCATGTGCGAGGTAATCCCGAACGGCCGTCATGAGTGTGATGTTTTTTATCTGCATTGATCTACAGAGCTGTATCATGAGCTGGATATGAACTAATCTTTCACTGAGGTTCTAGAAATAAATTAAAAGTTATAATCAAAAATTGATTCTTCAATGAGCTTTCCAGTACCGTTCGGGATTACCCCCAGATCGCAGGGTAATCCAGAACGACACCATTTTCTTTGTTTCATCATATCTTCTAACTAATTGATTAAGGTTTAGTTAATGAGAATGTGCTTATAATTTAAGTATTACCCACTCTTGATATTGGTATGGTTTATTCTATCTTACATTGTTTTAATGTGTAGGAATAGGCTTAAATGAAAAGGTGTTCGGGATTACCCCCACTCTCCCCTATAGTGTCCTCTTCATTTACTTACGTCATTCAGCCCGCTGCCTTGAAAATCAATTTCGCTTCGAACGGGAAGGACCCGTACAAGCCCAAATTTTACCAACACAATTTCTCTTATTTCAGGAGAAATACAAATAAAAAAATTACAACGAGTGTCAACTAGCTTGTAATGTAATAATTATTCTCTTCGAATGGAGTTAAACTTGTTTTGCAATAGATATGCCCTTTAACTGAAGATATGTAGATTAAAATCCTATCTGACTTGTTAGTGCAATTGGTAGTGTCTAGGTTCGAATCCTAGATGATCAGTGCGACTTCAAGTTATTGGCTTTGGAAAGTCTATTGTTGAGAAATCAAAGATCAGGGGATTAAATGAAAAAGCAGAATATACGAGGGGGTATCAAAAAGTTTTAGAAATCGCCCAGAAGTGAAAGAGCTATAACAATGAAATTTTGTCAGTGCAATCACTGGTCCTTATGTACACTATGATGCAAAAATGGTCTCATAAGTATGTTTACTTTTTTTACAGGCGACGCTAGATGCTAATAACCTGCTGCCCCAGTTACTGCGCATAAACTGCAAGATTGAGAAAATTGGGGCAAGCAGCGTTATTAAGATCCTGCATTTGAAGGGTTGCAGTGCCTAGAAAATCGTTGATGAAATGAAAGTTATCTTCGGTGGTGATTGTGATATTGTCACTGTTGCTTTTTGGAAAATGAATTTTATTTCATCACAGATTTTTGGGCACTGTAACCCTTAAAATGGAACTTAATCATGCTGCATGCCTCAATTTTCTCCATTTTGCTGGTTATGCGGTTACATAGCATTAAGGTGCGGGATTGTAACTATCTAAATTATCCAGACAAATATCCAATTAGCTTCGGCTATTAAGCTATTTAGATATTTAAGATATTTGGATATTATTAAAGGATATTATGGATAATTTGGATAATAGTTGGACCTACTGATATTTTGGATATTTGGATATTTTAGATAATTTGGATATTATCAAGGATATTATGGATATTTATATATTTCAGATATTTGGATATTTTAGATAGTATGGCTAATTAAGATATTTTAGATATTTTGGATATTATTATGGCTAATTAGGATAATTTGGATATTTCTTATAATTTTCATATTATTATGGGTCATTAGGATAATTTGGATATTTGAGATATTTGGATATTTTGGATATTATTAGGGCTATTTTGGATAATTTGGATATTTTAGATATTTTGGATATTTTAGATAATTTGGATATTATTAGGGCTATTTTGGATAATTTGGATATTTTAGATATTTTGGATATTATTATGGCTAATTAGGATATTTTGGATATTTCTGATATTTTTCCTATTATTATGGGTCATTAGGATAATTTGGATATTATCAGATATTTTAGATAATTTGGATATTAATTTGGATATTTTAGATATTTTGGATATTATTATGGCTAATTAGGATATTTTGGATATTTCTGATATTTTTCCTATTATTATGGGTCATTAGGATAATTTGGATATTTCAGATATTTTGATATTTTAGATAATTTGGATATTATTAGGGCTATTTTGGATAATTTGGATATTTTAGATATTTTGGATATTATTGTGGCTAATTAGGATATTTTGGATATTTCTTATATTTTTCCTATTATTATGGGTCATTAGGATAATTTGGATATTTCAGATATTTGGATATCTTACTATAAATAGGGGAATGTTGTATGTATCTATCTATGTATCTATGTATCATGGAAAGGCTCCGTCAGTTTCGATCCAAATGTCGCCAAATTCATACGGGAGATCGATGAATATACGGGAACGTGTTTAAACTTTATTTGGTTGAAAACGGTCAAGAATTGGCCTCAAAATCAGTGAAAATGTGGTACGTTGCTATGCTGGGTAAACAAAAAAGGGAGTCAGTTGTCAAGCTAGCCCGTGCGCGTCGTACGAGCGTATCTAATGCCAAGCCGCTCGCGTAGCGCAGCGATAGCGCGCGGGTAACGCAGCACTACGCCATGTCGCGCGTAAACGACGCAGAGTCGCGCAATGAATGATAATACGGGTGAACGACCGACCGTAGGCGTAATAAATACGGGGAAAAGATGTGTGTTAAAAAGTACAAACAACATGAAGAGGTAGGCCTACTGTAATTAAAAAAGAAAACAAAATGAGGACAAACAGGTAGGCCTACGAGTATGTGGGTTAGCCTATAGTTAATACCTCTTAGTTTGGATTTACTTATTTTTATTTTTCTCCCTTTTAAAACAAAAAATCGATTAAAATTAACTGATCTCTTAGCATTTATACTATATTCACAAAATGTCAGCTTTCTTGTGCGATATACGTACGTGAGCAAATGTTATGAAATCCTAATTTATATTCTGCATGTTCTTTATTCATCATTTTTTTCCTGCTTAGTTCATTCTACATGAATGTATGAAAGAGGGTGGGGGGGGGTGTTTGTATGTATGTAATTGTATTTTATTAGACAAATTAAGAAACTTAGGCTAAGGTTAAGGGGGTGCTTGTTCAGGCCTTTTTGGCCTTCTGAGCATCTCCTCATTCAAATGTGTTGTTTTGCTGTTATTGTATTGTTGTATTTTGAATGAAATAAAGATTGATTGATTGATTGATTGATTAGTCACAGTAAGAAAATGAAAACGGGAATAAAATAGGCTAAAGAAGGAAAGAATAATAAAATCTAATAAAATTAGATGATTTAAATAAAAGCTATTAAACTGAGGACAGAACTAAATAAATAACATGAAAACGGGAAATCACAAGCTAAGCAGCAAATAAAAAGTCAACAGGGAAATGTAAGAAAGGACAGATTTCGAAAATAATGGGAACGGGATTGAGTAAATAAAAAACATGGTAACGGAAATTTGCAAGCTTAGCAGCAAAATGTTTTTAAAAAATGGAACAAAATTGGCCCATGTAGAAGAAACTAAAAAGAAAGAATGAAGCTAAAATGGAAACTTAGGCTTAACTAGGGTCAGACTCAGATAAATGAAATTTACCTTTTCAATGATTCTACCTGTTCAGTAATTCCTCCGTTTTAGTGAACGCTCCCATTTACTCACCTAGCGGGGACCCGCGCGTAGCGCGGGTGTCCCGCTAGTTTTAGATAATTTGGATATTATTAGGGCTATTTTGGATATTTTGGATATTATTATGGCTAATTAGGATATTTTGGATATTTCTGATATTTTTCCTATTATTATGGGTCATTAGGATAATTTGGATATTTCAGATATTTGGATATTTTAGATAATTTGGATATTATTAGGGCTATTTGGGATATTTTGGATATTATTATGGCTAATTAGGATATTTTGGATATTTCTGATATTTTTCCTATTATTATGGGTCATTAGGATAATTTGGATATTTCAGATATTTGGATATTTTAGATAATTTGGATATTATTAGGGCTATTTGGGATAATTTGGATATTTTAGATATTTTGGATATTATTATGACTAATTAGGATATTTTGAATATTTCTGATACTTTTCCTATTATTATGAGTCATTAGGATAATTTGGATATTTCAGATATTTTGATATTTTAGATAATTTGGATATTATTAGGACTATTTTGGATAATTTGGATATTTTAGATATTTTGGATATTTTAGATATTTTGGATATTATTATGGCTAATTAGGATATTTTGGATATTTCTGATATTTTTCCTATTATTATGGGTCATTAGGATAATTTGGATATTTCAGATATTTGGATATTTTAGATAATTTGGATATTATTAGGGCTATTTTGGATAATTGGGATATTTTGGTTATTATTATGGCTAATTAGGATATTTTGGATATTTCTGATATTTTTCCTATTATTATGGGTCATTAGGATAATTTGGATATTTCAGATATTTGGATATTTTAGATAATTTGGATATTATTAGGGCTATTTTGGATAATTGGGATATTTTGGATATTATTATGGCTAATTAGGATATTTTGGATATTTCTGATATTTTTCCTATTATTATGGGTTATTAGGATAATTTGGATATTTCAGATATTTGGATATTTTAGATAATTTGGATATTATTAGAGCTATTTTTGATAATTTGGATATTCTTGATATTTTGTATATTATTATGGCTAATTAGGATAATTTGGATATTTCTGATATTTTTCATATTATTATGGGTCATTAGGATAATTTGGATATTTCAGATATTTGGATATTTTAGATAATTTGGATATTATTAGGGCTATTTTGGATATTATTATGGCTAATTAGGATATTTTGCATATTTCTGATATTTTTATTATTTTGGGTCATTAGGATAATTTGGATATTTCAGATATTTGGATAATTTGGACATTATTAGGGCTATTTTGGATAATTTGGATATTTTAGATATTATTATGGCTAATTAGGATAATTAGGATATTTCTGATATTTTTCATATTATTATGGGTCATAAGAATAATTTGGATATTTCGGATATTTTAGATAATTTGGATATTATTTGGGCTATTTTGGATAATTACGATATTTTAGATATTTTTGATATTATTATGGCTAATTAGGATAATTTGGATATTGTTAGGGCTATTTTGGATAATTTGCATATTTTGGATATTATTATGCCTAATTTGGATAATTTGCATATTTCAAATATTTTGATATTTTACATAATTTGGATATTTCTGATCTTTTTCATATTATTATGGGTCATTAGGATAATTTGGATATTTGGATATTTTAGATAATTTGCATATTATTATGGCCAATTAGGATAATTTGGATATTTCTGATATTTGGATCTTTTAGATAATTCTCATATTATGAGGGCTAATTAGGATAATTTGGATATTTTTCAGATATTATTATGGCTATGCCTACCTATTTCACAATGTTTACAAATATGAGTCTTCAAATGATACATGTTTCTCTCATAGTTTTTGAAACTTTAATGTACAATATTACACACATTTACAAATATTTTCAGGAAATGTTAAAGCAGTTTCAGGAAATCATGTGAGTGCTTGTTTTCATCCCTGTATGGGTCTAATATTCCTGGTATTTTTGCAGCAACAAAGAATTATGTGGTATAGGTTAAATTGTGTTTAGATTGCAAAAAGTATTTAATATGTGATTATGTTGTAGAAAAACTTGAAGTATGATGAGTAAATATCCAATCCAATTTTATGAGGCCCTATGAGCCAAGGTTGCCTTTGTTTTATTCTGCTTGCAAATGACTATATGTTTGTGCTACACTTTATCACGGCAACTGTCATGTTTGAATAACCAGTACAGGTCACACAGCCAAATTAAAAAGTCGCCACTAGTTCCATCCCCATTTAATCAGAGTCTGATGAGTTTATGGCAAAATAATTTATATAATAATTTTCTATAAACTTTCCTCCGAAGGTTGATACCAAATTTGATATCAAAAGTTTAATCATTGTGAGCATAGGAACCGTTGTTTGGAATTTGTGCAATTTTAAAAAGGACAAATTACGAATTGACCACGCAAAAGCCAATGCATGGTATCAGCTAATTATGTGGCCCGAAGGAACCTGTACAGGAATCATTGTACACTTTCCTGAGCACAATTACAAGACCGGGGTATTTGATTTGCATTTTGACATGCATTGGGTAAACTTTTAATGACAATGAAATTAGACCTCTCAGATGCGTGTAGATGTGTAGTGTCTAAAAGTTGTATACATAAATGGGGTCAATGGTCATTACGGGGTCACTTCCGGTCAAAAACCAATTATGTTCAACATTTTTTATTAGCCAGAAAAAACATAGCACAGTAACTGTATTTACACATGTGACTTGTTATAATATAGTACATGGTATTTCTGTATTTGGGGTCAAAGGTCATAAAGGGGTGACTTCCGGTTTAAAGCCAAAAACCTTAAAAACCATTTATTTCGAAAAATTTACACAGAAGAGTGACCTTGCATTCATATGCATTACTGCCATCCAGCGCCTGCAGGATATTTTAAGATTTGGGGTCAAAGGTCATTAATGGGTTACATGCCTTGCGATTGTCTGCGCTCTGTGAGCACAAATTATCCCTACTCTTATTGGCCTAGCTGGGGGGTTACAACCCCCGAGCTAGGTCTTGTTTTCTATCCGTTCTTTCTTTACCTAGCCGGGACACCGGCTAGGTCTTGTGATGCTATCGGATCTTTCTTCTGCTTCTTTCTTCTTCTGGCAACAGATTTCAAAATGCTTCTTCTCCTACATGTTACATCCTACAATGACGTCACTTGCACATATGCATCGGCTATATCCAGTGTCTATAGGTTATTCACAAATTTGGGGTCAAAGGTCATTAAGGGTCATTTCCGGTATAAAACCAAATATCTTCAAAATGCTTCTTCTGCCACAAATTACATAGTACGATGATGTCACTTACACATATGCATCGGCTATATCCAGTGCCTAATAATTGTTCACAGAATTTGGGTCAAAGGTCATTAAGGGGTCATTTCCGGTCTGAAAGCTAAAAATATTCAAAAAATCACTGTTTTTACAAATTACATAGCAGAGTGTTGTCATTAGCACACATGTATTGTTACCAACCAGGGTCTTTGGGGTGTCTAAAGTATTGGGGTCAAAAGTCATTAAGGGGTCGCTTCCGGTAAAAAAAAAAAAATCATCAAATATGTTCATTTTTTTAAATCTCAAAACGTAACCAGACCAGAGTGACATAAACTTCATATATGCATTAGTGTTACCGATGTGTGCACGGTATTTTTTTTTTTGGTCAAAGGTCATTTAGACGTCATTTCCGGTTTTAAGCTAAATAACTTCAAGAATTTTTATCTCCATAATTAAGCATAGTAGATTTTTTTAATTTAAACTGTAACAATGCATTTTCTCGGTGTATATGCGGTTTTTTTTTATATTGGGGTCAAAGGTCATTAAGGAGGTCAAAACGTCAAATTTGCAAAAAAATGTTTAAAACTACGGAAAAGTAGCTATATCTCAGCCTATGGAAGACGGATAAAGCCCCTACATGCTACAGTGATGCACCATTAATGGTATGAGATGTCCATAAACTTTAAGACTGGCATTTCCGGCTCCGGCTAGGTCCAGATCTGTAACCAGATCTAGTTCCTCTTTCTTTCCTCTTTCTTTCTGTCAATATATCTTCAAAATGCTTCTTCTGCCACAGGCAACTATCCAGTGCCCATAGGTTGTAAACAGAATTGGGTCAAAGGTCAGGGGTCATTTCTGGTATATAACCAAATACCTTCAAAATGCTTCTCCTGCAACATAGCACAATGATGTCACTTGCTCATATGCATTGGCTATACCCAGTGCCCATAGGGTGTAAACAGAATTGGGGTTAAAGGTCATTAAGGGGGCATTTCTGGTATATAACCAAATACCTTCCAAACGCTTCTTCTGCCACATATTACATAGCACAATGACGTTACTTGCGCCTATGTATCAGCTATATCCAGCGGCCCATAGGGTCTAAACAGAATTGGGGTGAAAGGTCATTAAAGGGGCATTTGCAGTATTTAAGCAAATACCTTCAAAATGCTTCTTCTGCCACATATTATATAGTACAATGATGTCATTTGCATATATGCATCAGCTATACCACACGCCTATAACTTACATACAGAATTGGGGTCAAAGGTCATTAAGGGGGTAAAATCTAATAATTGCATTATCTGGACATCTGTAACGGGTATGGGGCTCAAACTCGGTGACAACAAATCTCATGACCAGTGGATCATTTTGCCGGGGTCAGTTCAAAGGTCATGCATAGGTCAAATTGTAGAAATGCATTTCCTGGACATCTGTAAGGAGTACGGGACTCAAACTTAGTGACAACAAACCTCATGACCAGGGGAACATTTTGCAGGGGGTCAGATAGAGCCTACCTCCACAACACCAACACGCCCCAGCTAGGTTTGTGGTCTATGACCACCATTTGCCACAAGTTATTTTATTTACCTAGCCTGGGCCCTTGCACCGGTGAAGGTTTGTCTTCTATCGGTCAACAAATTCTGACAACAAATATACACATTTTTTGCTCCAGCTCAGACATGCTTCGACCGATTTTGACCTAACTTGGTCACAACCATCATTGACCACGACCATACATGTCACATGAATTTGAATGGTTTAAGGTTACAGAGGGGTCAAATAGGCCATAAATGTGATATGAGCTAAAAGTGCTTTTCCTCCTACATGCAACATCCTACAATGACATCACTTGCACATAAGCATCGGCTATATCCAGTGTTTATAGGGTGCACACAGAATTGGGGTCAAAGGTCATTAAGGGAGTGCTATCGGTATAAAACCAAATACCTGTAAAATGCTTCTGCCACATATTACATAGCACAATGATATCACTTGCACAAATGCATCGGATATACCCAGTGCCTATAGCTAAAGCCACAATTTTTCTGTGTTACAAAATTTAAATTCCATGTTACAAATTGGATGATTCCATGATTTTCCATTTTACATTATAAAGCACTGAAAAGTGAATACCAGCATGTTTTTAAAAGTGTAATTCAGTTGTCTTATATAATTATATGTACCTTTTTACTGTAGTCGCCCCTCAACATCCCCATTAAAATTAAGCATCATCAATTCTCTTGTGTGTAAAAACTTCCGATAGCTGTATCAGCCAGAATCTTGCATCGTAGGCCTAGAATAAATGCTAGAATGGATTGTTTAATGGCTGATTACTGCTATATTATCACTTTTCTTTGTTTTCTTTTGCAAATCAACACAAAAGTTAGACATTTTACACAGTTTTTCACTATTTTGTGACATTTTCAAATTTCCGTGAGCAAACCCCAAATTCCGTGAATTTTTCTGTTTTTCCGTATCATGGAGAAATCGTGGCTTTACCTATAGCTTGTACACAGAATTGGGGTCAAAGTTCATTGAGGGGTCATTTCCGGTCCGAGTCTAAAAAGCTTCAAAATTCATATCTGCTACATGCAACATAGTACATTGATGCCACTTGCACTGATGCATGGCCCAATGACCAGTGTTTGGAGTCAAAGGTTAAATTTTTCAATAGCCACTTGTTAAAGAAAGTATTTTAAGTTATTAATCTGTTTTTGCCTAAGAAAAGACACCTTGTAGATATGTAGCTGAGCACAGATATATTAGACACAAGCTGCGGAACAATTTTTTTGACATATTGCCTGTCAATTAGGCAAAAGCGCTATAGTCTATCCAGTATAAGATGGCTATAATTATATATCACAAAAGGATATTTTAAGGTTGTGGCAACATTCACTAAAGCACAAACATTTTTGGCACAGCCAAAGGAGGTGGGAGCTATTTTTGGCAGACCATATTGACAATTCACCACCCCGGGTGTAGGCCTACACAAAATTATTGCACCACCCCTAAATTCATGTTACAATCATAAACATAAACTCCTCAACAAAAGTTTGGAAAATTTTAAAAACTGTCATATGGGCAAGAAACTTGGTGAACCTCAAAAACACCAATACGGCCTAGCGCCTTGAGGACTGTTCACCATTCTTGTCAAAAATCATCAGAATCACCTACTTAAGTCTAATAATTATACTAAATTATAATATATATAATTGGGTTCAAACTGTGAAATCAAACAAACTGGCAAAAATAGTAACTAGAGCGGTTACCGCACCATAGCTGAACCATGGGCTTCAGCAGTATATTGTGTTCCTAAGGATCATTGCATTTAAATTTCAGCTCAATTTGGAGCATTTTGAAAACTTGACCTTTGACCCCTTTATGACCCCGTAATGACCTTACATGAATTTAAAAATATTTTAAACATGTTTAGAATGTCATAAGGATTATTGCATTTAAATTTCAAGAAAATTGGAGCATTTTTGAAAACTTGACCTTTGGCCCCTTTATGACCCCTTAATGACCTTAAATGACTGAATATTAAAATATTCTAAACATGTTTAAAATGTCATAAGGATCTTTGCATTTAAATTTCAGCTCAATTGGAGCATTTTCGGTTAAAATTACCTTTTTTGACCCCTGTGACCCCTTGGATGACCTCTGACGTTAGGAAATATTTTTATTGTATTCTTTACTCCTTCCTCTTTCATTTGACACCACTCGGGGGGTTACACCTTCGTGGCATTTTGAGATATGTCCATTTCAGACCAAATGGTTAGTTAGTAAGCTAGTACGTAACATTCACTAATATAGGCTGATACCATATTCCATGGTTCAGCAAAATGATGGTTGCAATTGCATAGCTAATCGGCAGTGCCCACTAGATGGCAAATGCCTCACTAGTGACGTGATACATGAACGGGGAAACCTATGTGGGACTGACAGAAAATATTTTCAAATCACGCTATGCTGGTCACATGTCCAACTTCAATCTTAAAAAGCACAGGAATGCCACAACATTAAGTGAATATGTATAGAAACTAAAGGACCAACAATGCAACATTCTGTCAAGTGGACAATCTTAAGCAAAGCAAAGCCTTACTCAACATCTAGTAAAATATGCCGGCTTTGTTTAGAAGAAAAGTACTTCATTATTCATAAACCAGATATGTCTTCTTTGAACAAAAGAATGAACTTGCAAGTGCTTGCCGCCATAGATATTAATAATTTTATTTGAACAAAGCTTGTGAAACAGCGCTGCAGCGGCACTCGTCTACATGACGGTGCATTCTTGTACAATTTTACAAAGGTATTACAAAATATAGAAAAACATAAAGATGTAAAAGGAACAAGAGAAAATTAAACGACTAAAACAGTATTTAAAACAGTGAGAGCCCAAAATTGAACTCTAGACACCCGGCCGGGCAGGATGCTGATGCTGCGGATGGTGACCCAAGCGCAACAGCGCTACGCGTACGTTAAAGTCACTGGGTTGAGTGAGGGCGTATACGCATATAAAACGATTTACAATCAAGCAGATAGCGCGGTGGGTGTCCGACAGATCGAATGGGACTGTACACAGAAAACAAATTATAATATACGTAAAATTACAGAATGAAGAGCCGAGTATTAAACATGTAAAGGATAAAATAAGAGATTGTCGACTTACTTTATACAATTATTGCGCATGACCCAGGCTCTTTTTAAAAATGATTTACATGCTGAGTCAAAAATACTTAACAAACAGTCAACATCAATATTATAAACATCAAGAAAATAATCACTGCAGATACCTAACATAAAACATGTCTTGAAATCACTAGATATAAAAAGCTGCTTACATTTAGATTATATTCAAGAGTGTGGTATTCAGCGGCTCTAAAGAAACACTTAACTTACATGTACTATGTAACTTCAGACATGATAAATAATCAACAATTTATATTAGACAGTTTATAATTTGTCTGTCTTGCAGGATCAATCAATTGACATTTATTCAAATCCATGTGATCAATATATAGACATTATATGACATTTCATGTAATCTTTTAAGTGTAATCTCTTATTAGTGAAATTAGCTGAGTGTAACATTATTGCCACTGGTATGTGTATATTAATTTTGTCAACATTATGCATCGAGTCTTCTGAAGAGTGGGCCTAACAGCCTTTACAAAAACAGATCTGTAATGACATGTAGTACAAGTCCAAATTTTATGCTTTATAAGCTCCCTTATGATTGAGCATGTTACCATTTTTAGATGGTTTCACCTCTATTTGGATTATAATTGGGTTCTATATCTATGTTATTACAGGTATACAATTAATCAGCCCTTACTGAAGAAGAATGACGCCTGTTTCCGATGTTCATACTGTGACGCACCTTGTACAGACACTGAGTTAGCCGACATGATAGATCCCAGACACTGAGTTAGCCTACATGATAGAACCCCAGACACTGAGTTAGCCTACATGATAGAGAGAAGTTCTGTAGTTACACCCTTAACGTATATTGGGGGAATCATTCACTGAAGTGCCAACTGCCAGTTGGACAGATACAATACATAAGTACAACCTGCATGTCTGATGTTCAGGCTGTATAGTCGCACACTGTACGTACCATCTTCAGCTTCAAGCATCCCGCATATATAGTTTACCGTTGTAATGAGTAGGACTACATTTAAGTAGAGAGAAAGGCATATCCTGCCAAGACGAACAGTTCACGAAGGATCATTGATAAAAAACATTGTAAATGTTGCTTATTGAAGGATTACATTGCAAATAGTACAAAATTAGCATGTAGCTGCTGTAAAGGTCCGATTAAGAAATATCCCTGATTACTCTCTAGGAGTAAATGGATTTGGTTAGTATATTACCTTACTAGGCAATTAATTTATCACTGTCACCATTACATTACAAATCTAGCTTTTGATATACATGTAAATACATAAAAGCTGCTAGACACACAGTACATTATAAGGACTGACGATAACTACATACAAGAAAATTCAAGTTACGTTTTATAAAGTTTCTTTCCTCACATGAACTGTGACAAGCATTTTATTTTTGCTTTTTAATTTATGAAAATAGCATCATCCATCACACACAAATTCAAATATGGCTTCAGGGCTTTCCCATGATTCCCTTGAATTGGGCCGTGATCGCTTAGAAAATATATTTAGCCATATGCAACGAGGACTCCTCTACCCATCTCCATATGCATGCTTCGTCACCTATAAACGGCGTGAGGATGATGCCTACGGTGACAAGATCACCAAACATGACCTCTCAAATTTGATGACAGATCTGCGCAAAGAGATCCATGATGAATATGGCAGCAAAAACACCACAGCTGTGGTTGGTGTGAATTTCTCATTGTGGACAAAATGGTGTGAAGAGGAAGGGAAAAAACCACCAGTTGGCATGACCTTTAAATACGGAAAGAAAAAAAAAAAAAGGAATCAAATATAAAACCTCCTTAGTCTTCAGATGCACCTCATCTTTGTGGACTCAATGACGACCTCTGGTTTCACATAAAATCAGACGAACGAGAGCATGTCCGTTTCGTCCAGCAATATATCCACAAATATCTCACTGAGAAGCTAGACATAGTCCACTCTGACTATGTTCACCAAGAGGTGGACAGCAGGTCCACGGCGCCTGGCAGTTCAGATGGAAAAGTCTTGGGAAGGCGTTTTTCGGAGAACCTAAACAACCCTTCAGATCCAATCAACCTGGGAAATCATACCATTATTGGATATGAGGATATAACCAACATAGGTGGCTCATTTGTGTTGGCCCAGCGGTTGAACATCCACTGGGCACATATCCATGCCAAGACTGAAGAGGGGATAGAAGACATGATTGGACGCAAGACTGATGATACCATTATTCCTAGACAGGATAAGCACACCCACATAAAATCGGCAAGAGCCCGGAATGAAAATGGTGACACCACATTGGTCCTGCGTCTGGGGCTGCCATTTGGATCCTCAGAATATGTTGACGATCGAAAGCACCCCATAGGCCCCAAAAATGATGAAAAGGGTTTATACTTTGCAGGATTTACGAAAGACGTTAAGGTTCTGGAAACGATCATGGACCAAATGATTGGTAACACAGAAAATGTCATGCAGGATCGCCTATTTCACAATCTGAGTGCTGATCAAGGAGGCTTCTTCTACATTCCTTCTAGGAAAAACCTCGAACTGGAATTCGAGGTCTGGCGTGGTGATTGGAACCACTACCCAGGTATTAATTGGCAATGGATGAGTCGTCATTTCAAGAAGCGCTCTCCTAATGGTGTTATGTTCTACAATCACAAAGACTATTTGTTCACCATGGCCACAGCGAAGAATGAAGAAGAGAGGAGAGGTTGAACGCACCTTCCTACCGCATACTCGCTTTGCTGGCCGACACCTTTGCACTTTGGCAGGACAGCTGGTATTTCAACAGAAAGCAGGAAGAAATTTGTCACCTGAAAGACTATGTGGCAGCAGAATATGGCCCTGAGAAAGCCAAAGAGGTAATGGCGCTGTCAGTCATGGAGCGAAAGGGCTGGGCCACAAAAATGACCCTGCGCCTCAGTAGCAGCACCGAATATGGCTTCCGAGGCCAACGTAAGATCAATGGCAAGGCGATAAATGGTGCCAACACATTCCATATTCATCCACAAGAGATTATCGTAGGTGGGATGCCAAATCTCAGCCTTGGACAGGGCCGTTATGTAATGAAGTACCTCACTGAAGAAGAATCCATGGAGGGCTACCTGAGAAATCTAAGTGAGGCCAGTGGGGTTGGCCATGTGGTGCCTGGTCATGAGCGGGCACTAAAACTTGGCATATCCGGCCTCATTGATCAAGTTCAGAGGAAACTAGACCTGACATATGATGATGATAGCAAGAGGAGTTTCTATCGGTCAGTGATTTTATCACTGGAAGGTGTGGTCGATTATTGCCATAACTATGCTCAACTAGCTGACCAAATGGCCTCTAGATTAGAACCGTGCCAAGTAGCAACAAGAAAGAACCTTCTGGAGATCAAGGAACGCATGGACAAACTTGCTGAAGGAAAGCCAGAAACCATGACTGATGCTCTTCAACTGTTGTTTACAATGCACGTTTGTCTGAGCCTGAATGGCGAGCCTTGTGGCATTGGTAGGGTAGATCAGATAATCTACCCATTCTATGAGGCAGACCTTGCTGCAAGCCGGATTACTGAGGCAAGTGCCCAGGAAGTGATGGAGGCCTTTTGGATTAAGCTGGCTGAAAAGGTGCAACAGAATCGTATGATGATAGAAGACCACCAACCCATGGGCAACCTTGCAATGGGTGGGGCAAGTGGTCCTTATCCACAAGGGGCTGCCAACAACCAATGGGTCCAACAGATCACTGTGGGCGGCACTGCGGCTGATGGAACATTGGCCTACAACACGCTCACCAAGCTTGCCCTGCATGCATCCAGACTGCCATTGAATGCACCCTGCCTCTCATTGCGAGTCAGACAGGACATGCCAGAGGAATACCTGGAAGAGGCCGCCAAGGTACTTAAGACGGGTGGTGCACACCCAATATTTCTGAATGATGATAAACTTATCCCGCACTGCAGGCCAGTGGTAATAGTGTGGGGGTGATGTGGCAAATTCCTCAAAATGGAGAAGTGACGTCACCTTAGAAAGTGCACGTAACTATGCCTGTGATGGTTGTTTTGAGCCCCAGTTCCCAGGTGAGAACTGGTTCACGTTGGGAGGGTTTTCTGCCCTCAATCCACTGGAATGTGCGCTCAATATGGGTAAGCTCTATGTTACTGCTGGTCCCACCTATCTTTTGGGCCAGACAAAATCATTCACATCTCGTAACGTCAAAGGTATCAAGTGTTTTGATGATCTTGTGGAGTTGTACAAGGAGCATTTCCGCTGGTTAATTACCAAGGCAATCAGCGGCCAGATTGAATTGTATGGTACTGCATCAAGTGTTTGTCCCGCTCCCCTGCTATCTGTCCTGATGGACGACTGCATTGAAAGGGGTCGAGACATCTATGATGGAGGCACAAAGTACAATATCTTTGGCCCTTGCTTCTTTGCCATACCAAGCGTCATTAACTCTCTGTATGCTATCAAACACATGGTGTTTGACCCCGAAACAGCAGTCATCACACTACCTGAGCTGGTACATTGTTTGAGATGTGACTGGGGCTATAAGATGGTGGAACCCCTGTTCAGCAGCTTGGTAGGTGGGTTTCGGTTAGAGTTAACAGCTGAGCGCTACAAGCGCATGCGTGAGGTGGCGTTGTCACTCCCGCGCTTCGGCAGGGGTAATTCTAAGGTAGATAGCCTGGGCCAGGAACTGCTAAAGATCATTGCGGAAGAGACGGTGAAAGTATTCACAGATCCAATTAAACCAATTAAAGACAATATGGCCCGTTTTTGTGAGAAATTTGGCAGCTGTAATTCTCCATTTGGCTTTCAGATTCAGCCAGGTGTTGGTAACTTCGAGAACTATGTGGATTTTGGTTACCAGAATGGAGCCTCAGCTGATGGACGCCGGGCAGGTGGATCCATCTCCTCTAACCTTAGTCCCACTCCAACACCTGATGACCGTGAGCCCAAACAGGCCACAGTGCAAAATCCCCCCGGCTTTTGTGAGGTTTTATCGGGTTATACAGGCGAGGGTGTTAACTGCTTCAGCAATGGTGCCACTTCAGATTTTAACATCGACGAAAATTATCCAGAGGCTGATCTAGTTGATGCGCTCAAGGCATTTGCCAGTGGTGAAGGTTCGAACATTATGACTGTGACATGTGCTTCTTCTGACACACTTGATGAGGCCCGCAAAAAGCCTGAAGCTTATGACCTGTTGCGCTTGCGTATGGGCGGCTGGAGTGAGTTCTACACAGCCATGTTCCCACATAACCAGGAACAGCACCGCCGTCGCCCTCGCAACGTTCCTGACCAAGAAACACCATAGCACCATATTCTATTTAACAATAATTATTATTACTGTCATCAAACAATGGTTATTGATGTGTGTGTGTGGGGGGGGGGGGTTGTGTGTGTATATTATGCTAGATTTGTAACGTGACAGTGATAATAAAAATATATATAAAAAGGACAGATTCTCCTGAAATTTTCAAACTTCCTCATTTTTTGCTGAGGCTTATGTGGCTGATTTTGTCACAAGTTGAGGGTTTCATTATTACGTACCACGTGGTTAAAGATTAGTGTTGTTAAAACATGTTATTTACAAATCACAGGGCATTACCTCCTATGATAGCTAAGTACAACTTAACGATTAGTAATATTATGTGCTTTGTCGATTGTTGTGTATATATTTGACATGCATCTTCTTAATCTTAAAATACCAAAATGAGATCCATGAAACATCAACTAAGGAAAATTTGTTTCATGGAAAATATGAGTATATTTTCAGATTCATTTATTTTATATTAGAGATCCTGCCAAAATATGCCTTTCTTTTAAACTTGGACGTTGAACGTATTTGCAGTGGATTACAAGAAGCTTAGAGATTCCGCCTTTCAAAACAACAAATAATGTGACTGTACACTGCATACTATTACATAACACTATAAGGGTCCAAAATGTGATCATGTAAATAACATGTTTCAACAAAGCAATTTAACAAATTAAAGACTAAAGCAAACGTTAATTGCAATGTAAATATATGTGTGTGTACCGTACACATGTATAGCTAGTCACATGCATATTGTTAATCGCTGTATCCCTGACAGCACTCTAAGCCTGTGGACCAAGCTTGGACCAATTTTTATCCATTTTTAAACAGTATGGATACAACATATCCGCTAAAATGTGTGGAAATGACATGTCAATTAATATGTATTCTAAAACAAGTCAAACGAGATCTTCAAATAGCCTTGTCTGCATTAACAACTCAAAAAGACATAGGACATCAAATATGGATTAATGAAAGAAAGAATTGTGTACAAGTTCACAAGTGGACATGTATGTAATATGGTAACATCGCAGGCATACATCTCACGAAAGACATTTATACATCTCAATCGATTTGGTACCATGCAACTTGCTCAAAACTTTATTCAATACATCAGGGAAATCGGCATTCCCAATGCAAACTTGAATTTTCACATCACAAAGGACCGGACTATAAAATAAATAAGATCTGCAAAGATGACAATATGATATTGACATTGAGATGGAAAATACTAATGTATGGTTAAACAACTTATCTAAGGACTGGAAAAATACTTGTAGTATTAAAAATTCTAATTGTACAAATTATGCCAATGACATGATTCACTAAACTAACTAATTACAATATCAAAGAAATTATAAATTATTAAAAAAGGGAATCGTATGATTGGTTATATAAAATTGATTATAGATGGCCAGGGTGATTTTAAACGTGTGTATTACGGAGACCTTTTATGGAAAATTTGGGTATCTCGAGGATTAATTATGCTGCCGCTATAATGGGTACATAATAGCCTAGATGATGCTAAAAAACTTGAGCGTATCCAAAATTAAATGGCTCGTTCAGGAATACACCGATTGAATGTTTGCTGTTTGATCTTGGTTGGCAACCAATCTCTGTTTTCCAAGACAAAGTACGTGTGAAATACTTTGATAGATGTTTTTGCATTGTTGGCCAAAATTGATGTTTAATGTCACAAGCACACTTTATAATTCAACAAAGCCAAAACAACTTTATTGAATGTTTATTGAATGTGGTATGGATCATGTATTTAACAATGTTTCAGTGAGCACTGCCCGGAGCACTGGGTTAATAATTTGACTAACATTCTTTTGGATAATTCACTGTTGCCTATAAATCGCCCTTGATTGATTAAAAATTGATTAAATCTACGCCTAGTCTCGAAGAATAGAGAGATTGCGATTTCCAAACGTAGGTATCGGACGTACGTTGATCTATTCAAAACCACTCTCCTGTATTGAAGCAAGGTCACATATTTAGCCAGTTTTGAATCATAATAAAGGTACAGCGATGTGTTGAAAATCGACTGAACTTTTACGCCATGTCTATATGCAGAGATTGCCCATTGAAATGATACTTTGCGTACAAAAAATGACATTGCGATTTCCCATTTTGGATTCCAACATAGTATAAAACGCAGATGCTACGTTGAAATATGCTGATTTTACCTCATGTCGAAGTTCATGCAACGCGCCCAATTTTCAGGACGAAAAAGTCTCATTTTGAAAGTAAAGTCATGATGATATATGGATGTAGTGATCTTTAATCTACCAAATTATATGTTTTTGGGCAACTATAATATTTGGGGAGCACAAAAATACAATTAAGTTTAAGCAGCATGTTAAGTCAGTCAATATTTTTGTGAAAATCAAAAGCGGGCTGTTTGAATTTAATAGGCAGAGACTCAGTAGCCTGCACTTACTATTAATTTTTCAATCACTATGCCCTCTATTGACCTAGATTAGACTAGATCAGATTTATAGTCTTTATATAGTCCAGTTTGGAACCAAGACTAGCAATATTTAACACTGTATTAATGTACGTGAAAACGTACAGTCCATGTGCTGCGTTTGGAACAATCTCTCTAATATCTTTTATGTAAATTTGACTTTTATGCTGCATCTCAAAGTTCAAAGCACGTTCAAATACATTAATGCTCAAGGTAAAACTCGTTTATGGTACAATAATGGAGCGGACAGTAACTCCAAAATATCAGAACTGCCGAATACTATAATCTTGAGTATCAACTTAATGTAAATAGCTTAGATTTTATATGGCAATTTTTTATATGCAGAGATCTAATGTAAAAACATGTCTCATGCTTGGGATTTCAAGTGAACTTTTGTTTGCTGTTAATAGTATTGATGTTGATTGTATGCTAAATATTTTTTATTGAACTTGTAAATCGTTCCTTAAAAGAGCTTGGTCTTATCGTAGTGAATGCCTCAAGTAGAGTTCTTATTCTTGTTCTTATTTACACAATCACTTGGTTGTTCAAATAACACGCCTTTACCTTTGAATTCCTAAGACCCACGAGCATCTTGTCTATTCCATCCCACTGATCTATGCCCTCTTGCATCTTCAATTCGATGAAATCTAATTAGCATTGAGTGGAGAGAGGGCGTCATTAATGAAACAGCCGAGTGATTGTCCTTTTTGGGCGACAGTGTTTATTTACTCGGGAAATTACTACAGAGGCGATAGTGTTCATGAAAATTTGTAATTATTACTTGATTTTGATATCTAATCAGTGCTATAAAGTCATCTTAGGCAGCAACGTGTTTGTATTAAAAGAAATAATTAGACCTATTGTTGTAGAACTAGAATTACTTGTATGCAAACCCGAAAGTTGCAACAGATTTTTTTCATTTCTTTGTTTGTTTAGCATGATTGCCAGTTTTTATGTAACGTTGGGCACAAGGTACCATATGAGGGCGTAAACTGATTAATTTACCGTGCCCACTGATAGTCGGTCACTGAATCAACTATTCACATGCTGATTTATTTGTCAATCTGGCAGTCAATTAATTTTTGTCAACATGTCCCTTTTTCAGATCACATGCAAACATTGAACATCTCATTTACATAATAATGAACTCATGTCTGTGAGCCCATTTTAAAGGGGCATTTCGTGATCCACAGCCTCATCCCCCCACTTTTCCCAAAAAAAGTTGAGATTTGTACACCACTGGATACCTCTGGCTACATAATGTTTATGTACCAAATATTTCTTGCAGATTAATTCGTTTAGCAAAAAATATCGCCAAATTTGAATTTCGTTCTGGTGCACCAGAACGAAATTACAACACATTGTCTATGGAGGAGTGTAATA
Organism: Amphiura filiformis; assembly: GCF_039555335.1. NCBI lineage: Eukaryota > Metazoa > Echinodermata > Ophiuroidea > Amphilepidida > Amphiuridae > Amphiura > Amphiura filiformis. The sequence goes on along the minus strand of NW_027305836.1, from coordinate 6,604 downwards.
CACATAATCATGCATAACTCGCAAACGAAAAATCGGAATCAACTGAAATTTTGGAAATAAGCTTTTTTCGTGGATATCTACTGAAAAATGTCATAAAAAGAGGATGCTAGGATCACGAAATCCTCCTTTAATGGCCATTATCTTATTTACATAATGGTTTTGACCTCAAGTCATGAGTGGTGATTCAATGTTTAATTGACCTACTCCTCTAAATATTTTACCGTAAAGTCCTATGGTGGAGGGCTTTTTTTGTTGTATAGTCCTGCAAAGGTGGGGTGACTAAAAAGTAGCCTGTTGGTAAACATGTTTACCGTACAGTCTTATGGTGTAGGCTTTTTTATTTTTTTATTTTGTTGTCCTAAAAAGGTGGGGTGACATAAAGTAGTCCAACAGTCAGCAGGGGCGGATCTTGATATGGTTATGGTGGTGCAGAGCACCACCCTAGAATTCCACAAATAGTGTGATCAAATATATGTAATCATTATGTTACTTGGAAAACAATAAAACCCTACAAATTCCACTAAATAATGGCTATTCTAGCTTATTCTGTGAGTCTTATGGGATCTAAAATGAGCGTTTATTGCGTTTCGACAGTATTTTTTGTGGGACATGAGAACACCTCAGTCCTATCGAATTGCATTCTGAATACGAAGCATGTCTTTCTGATATCAAATGATTTTCATTTTTTGAAAATCACAATATAATACAAATTTTATGACAAATTATAAAAATTTGATATTTTTCAAATTTTTGATATATAACAGTCCTCGAAGTAAATTATATAAATCTAATGACATATTCTTAAAGTGTATGTAGCAGGGAGGAAAAGCCGACAGTCAATTGAAAATTTTGACCTTTCATATTGAAGATATGGATTTTTTCCCCAAAAGACCTAATTTTTTTGGTGTTTTGGGGAAAAAATCCATATCTTCAATACAAAAGGTCAAAATTTTCAATTGATCGTCGGCTTTTCATCCCACCTACATACACTTCAAGTATAAATCATCAGATTTATAAAGTTTACTTCAAGTACTGTTAAATATAAAAATATCAATTTTAATGATTTGCCATAAAATGTGTATTAAATTGCGAATTTCAAAAATCAAAATTATTTGATATCAGAATGACATTCTTTGTATTCAGAATGCAATTCGATATGTCTGATGTGCTCTAATGTCCCACAATAAATACTGTCCAAACGTTCATACCCCAGCCCTTAACCATGTATCATAGGGATTTTTAAGTTTTTGTCCAGTGTATAATAAGAAGTGAACTTGCAACCTCAAAATGGTTCAGATCTCAGTTTCGCTCCACCAGTTGCTATCTCTCCCACATAAACCCACTATGCAATGACTACAGGGTGTAACAATAAAATTTATACAATTACATTTTGACTTCTCAGGGAAAAACTAAAAGAGTTATGGCAAAAATGTTATATACAATACAATTAGTAATATCTTGGCTACAAGAAGACGTTTCGTTGGTTTCTTTACTAACTTGGGTTTAAAAGTTATGTCCGGTTAATTAAATCGTCCCGAAAACGTGTTGGGCCACTTTTGCCATGTTTGCGCATATCAAGTTTGAACCACCTATAGATATGCTTATCGTGCATTAAACATCAACGAACTGACAAAAAAGAATTATAAGTGGTGTTTCTTCATATAATTAGCATGAACTTAATATTAAATTTCTTTAAAATCTATAAATGAAGTCATAAAATTTCTTTCAAATTATCTTATAAATAAAGTAATTTCTCATATCCCTGAGATATCATTGGTAAAAGCTGAGAATAGTTTTTGCATCCATATGCAAAACAATACAATTTTGATATTAAGTTCAGCTGGGCTTCTAGCTGTCCTGGGGCGACCACTATTGCCAGCATTTCTGTTAACAAATTCTACATACTTCTCATAGTTATAGCTTTGATGGAAGATGTGAGTTTGGAAAATGAGCTATAAACAATCTTATGGTTTCTGCTTGACTCCATGTGCTACCAAATGTCACAACCATAAAAATACGCTCTTCCAACGTGAATTGGGGTTGAAGTTGTTGAGCTGCAGCCACGATTTCTAGTAAATGAGGTTGTTATGTCAGTGCTTAGTTGTGACTTTCAAAAATTCAAGGAGATATTCAATTATGTAATCATTTCTACCACTTCGAATACCCCATTGTTTAAAACTACCTATCATGTTCAGTCACTTTAGTAACACTTAGACAAAAGTGGCCCAGTCGGTTTTAAGACTAGGTTACATAATTGGCCATATCTTGACTTGTATACCATCGATTTTATTGGAACAAAGCCTATCTGGTGGCTAAAGAAATTATCTTGATAGGCATATAAATATGAAACCAAAAAATAAGCGGCATAATTATGTCATTCTATTTTCAAAATTGTACAAATTTTATTGTTACACCCTGTAAAAAGCTTTTCCATTAGCTTCTATGCGACCCCTAAACTACACCTTGGTGCAGAAAATAGCTTCCCTCCTCTTTTTCATAATCTTCAACACAGTTCAACATCTGTATGTGGCCCATAGAATTTCCTTACTTAAAAGTCAAAAGGTTGAGGTTTCTGTGGAGTCTAGATATATCAGCTTGTTTATTCACAGATGGAATATCTGTGGTTTGTTATTAAGAAATTTATTGTGGTTTCAAGGTTTTTGGACCGGGCCAGCGTGAGCTGGGCCGGTACTTATTAGTCGGAAATAAAAAATTGTTGTTTCTAGAATATGAATAAGATAGAATTCGTAAAGAAAACAGGTGGACCTAGAGCAAGTTGTTTTGATAATGTTTAAACGTGTAAACATTAAAGTTGTATGTGAAGGGAATTTTTGTGTTGAAACAATGTTGAAAAATTAACAGGTTGTTTTTACCTACAGCCGGTCTTTACTATAGTGTCAGAGGGCATATGGCATGGTTTTTTCATTTTTTCTTTCAATTGGATGGAAAATAGGTTGGCTTTGGAGCAAAGCTACCTATGTACACAATGTATATATTTTGTGTTAGCCTGCTGTATTTGACCAGTAGAATAACTTACACACTCATTCAGTAGAAAAAAACTTTCAATGGTGTAATTTGTCATATTCCAAATGAGCCTTTTCATTGAAAATTTGCCTTAAAAGTATGCACCAAATCGCGCCATTTTAACTTCATTTTTCAATTTTTTTCAAATTCTAAGGGGGCACATCCCCCCTCATGACACCACCCTGCGTCGCACAAGTGCTCCGGGCAGCGCTTCGTGCCGATTTGCACCAACTAAAAAAAGGACCACCAGCTGCCACTGACAGTCAGTATAGTTCTACAGTGGGATTCTTTTAGCTTCTTTTAATGTGTAGTCCTATGAGGAGGTGGAGGTAGATAACTTCCAACACCAACCTTCCTAGTTCAATTCTTTTTAAATTTCACTCCTGCTAATGATGACAAGTGAAAATCGAAGTAATACTGCATTATCAATATGGAACTACACCTTTATTTTGACAATTCATTTGCTTGCTCTATTCCTTTTTAAAGGAATTTTTATTGTCACCTTACAAAACTTTATTGCCACACCACTCCACGCCATACATAAATTCTCCCAGTCACATTTCCCCAATATGAAATTTTAAAAAAGTTAAATTTTAATTTTACTTCTTTTAAATTTTGGCAGAGGCGGGGTTCGAACTCACGGCGCACCACGCCGCTTTGGATATGCTCTATGAGCCTAGCGCCTTAGACCACTCGGCCACTTGTCTTGATGGAATCCATTTGAAACTTATTTGAAGATATAATCACAACTTCAATATAGGCCTGCCACGTGACAAGCAAAAGCAGAAAACGTACCATATTTTGGAATTTTATTTGCCTAAAAACATTAATGTGTATTAATAGCGCTCAATTGTTGTTAATCCCATAATAAACATGATAAATGCGCGTCTATATGGACAATACATTATATCGATTTTGACATGTGCTCGCACCGTCGCACGGTGTCAGTACATTTCCATGGTCAGTAAAATACTATAGCATGCATAGAGGAACCTACCATTTTTCTTGTATACACGTTCGATGTTTTTATCAATTACATAAAAAATCCATTTTAGACCCCAAATGTTTCTTCAAGAAATAAAAGATTAGATTACCATAAAAACGAAACAGTAATCTTTTGCCGGGTCTAATGTTATTTATACATAGAATTTTCAACGTTTTTTTCTATCCTTATTCTTGCTCAATTAAAAAAAAAAATTTTGGCGTATATAAAATTGAAATAAATTCTCTGCCTCATAAACGACCTCAAATGTGCCACAATTGGGTATCACGAATCGTTATATATGATATGCAGTTAATATTCATATTTTCTTTTATAAAGAGGATGCTTCAGTTTTGACAGGAAAAATATTTTCTTGAAAACCCTCTCACTCGGTTATTTCAAAACGGTAACCACGCTTCCCTAGAATGTGCAATAATTTAGCATTAAAATTGTTCTCATTCTAACAGCAAGCGTTTCTAGAATGCAGTATGGCGAAATGTGGTGTACTTTATTGCTGACCCATTGATTTTTGCTTTCTGATGCATTGTGGGGTCCCAAAATGATACTTTTTCAATCAATTTGCTTTGGAACACTACAATGCGCCGGAAGGCCGTGACCGATGGATCGGCAACGAAGTTCATTGATTATTCTTGATTTTATTCTTGGTTCATATTGTTTGTTTCCTTGTATATTAATGTAAGGACGCACCGTCGAGTAGACGTGTGCCGCTGTTATAAAAGCGTTGTTCTAATAAAATTATCTATATAATAATACGCTATTCTCTGTCTGTGGCTCTGTTTGTCTGTGACTGCTAATGTGAGGCCACCGTAGGTCATACGGGGCTCAAACTTGGTGGGTGGGTGCAGCTAGGTATGAGGAAGAACAAGTTTATATTTTTTAAGGTCATAGGTCAAGGACGGGGTCAAGTTCAATTGAAGTCTAATTTCAAATACTTTAAATGGCAAATCTAGCCATGCCATTGTGTTGACCTTGGACTATCAAACAAAAGTTTCCACGGTGACCTTTTTGTCAGACCAACGGTGAAGAGGTCAAAGGTCAAGAAAGGTAAAAATTTCAAACTGCCCCTATGAAGTTCAAACTTGGTGGGTGGATGGAACTTGGAGTAACAAATAAAAGTTTCCACAATGACCTTTTTGTCAGACCTACGGAGGTCATAGGTCAAGAAAGGTAACAATTTCAAATTGCCGAAGAACGAGTTTATATTTTTTAAGGTCAAAGGTCAAGGACGGGGTTAAGTTCAATTGAAGTCAATTTAAATACTTTAAATGGCAAATCTAGCCATGCCATTGTGCTGACCTTGGACTATCAAACAAAAGTTTCCACGGTGACCCTTTTGTCAGACCAACTGTTAAGAGGTCAAAGGTCAAGAAATGCTAATGTGAGGCCACCGTAGGTCATACGGGGCTCAAACTTGGTGGGCAGCTTTGTATGAGGAAGATGGGGCTCAAATTATATAGATAATACGCATCGTCTGTGTGTCTATCTGTCTGTGTGTCTGTCTGTCTGTCTGTCCGCCTTTTTTCTCGGAGAGTCTAATTTCAAACACTTTAAATGGCAAATCTAGCCATGCCATTGTGTTGACCTGAAACAAAAGAGGTCATAGGTCAAGAAAGGTAAAAATTGCAAATTGCCCCTATGGAGCTCAAACTTGGTAGGTGGGTGGACATTGGACTAACAAACAAAAGTTTCCATAATAACCTTTTTGTCAGACCAACGGTTAAGAGGTCATAGGTCAAAAAACATAAATATTTTAAATTGCTCATGGAACTTGGTGGGTGGGTGTAACGTTGGCCAAGGAAGCTTAGGTTTCCGTTCGTTAAGTCATCCATTGTCAAAGATTTTGAGATCTGCAGAAGCCAATAACCATGACAGCCGAGAACCGCCAAATACGGGTAACCGCCTATCTATATAATAATACGCTATTCTCTGTAGATCTGTAGATTTGTTTGTTTGTCTGTGACTGCTAATGTGAGGCCGCCGTGGGTCGCACGGGGCCCAAACTGGGTGGGTGGGTGTAGTTCTGTCCTGGCAAGAAGAAGTTTATGTTCGTTAAGTCATCTGACCCCGGGGCCCCCTCCCAGGGGTCATCTCAGGTCAAATTACTAAAAACTGTTGTATGAGGCCGCCGTAGGTCGTACGGGGCCCAAACTCGGTGGGTGGGTGCGTGTAGTTCTGTCCTGGCAAGAAGAAGTTTATGTTCGTTCAGTCATCTGACCCCGGGGCCCCCTCCCAGGGGTCATCTGAGGTCAAACTGACTGTCATATGGGCATGAAACTTGGTAGGTACAGTCAACATTTAGGGCCAACATTTTGGAAGGTCATTTTGGGGTCTTCCGAGGTCACCCAGGGGTCATCTGAGGTCAAAATACTAAAACTGTCATATGGGCATGAAACTTGGTGGGTACAGACAACATTTAGAGCCAAAATTTTGCAAGGTCATTTGAGGTCAGCCACGGATCATCTGAGGTGAAATTAGTAAAAACTGTCGTATGGGCATGAAACTTGGTGGGTACAGACAACATTTAGAGCCAAAATTTTGGAAGGTCATTTTGGGGTCACCAGGGTTATCTGAGGTCAA
>NW_027305835.1:0-37415 GCF_039555335.1 Amphiura filiformis | reverse complement strand
GATCAGTGCGTGACAACATTTGAATGTTTACTTTTCACAGGCACGTTACCTGTGAACAATAATATGTATAAACCAAGGGTAGGGCCTACTCCAGGGAAGAAGGAGACGCGTATGTTGTTTCCATGTATTTCTATTATGTCAAATATAATTTGCCTTTAATTTCAGAGCATTGAAGAAAGGGAATGCGTTGACGATCAATAGTTTACTCAGGGTTTCAAGCTGGGGGAGATGTATTGTGTATGTATTGAAAGGCACAAATTGAAACAAGATCTTATTAAAGATTGCCCCAAGATGAAGTACAACTCGTTTGAATAAAACAAACAAAATGAATGTGAAAGTATGGGACCGGGCGCGTACTTTTGACAACATTAATGTTGTAGATACAATTTTGAAAAAGACGTTTGCAGAAAAAACAAGCCACTTGATGTGAACATGTGAAAGTACTCACTCATCGAGGTAGATATCAAGGCAACACGGCCAAATACATAGCCTTATTATATTTTTAAAATGATTTGCTTTCATTTTCTTACTTACTTACTTACTTACTTACTACTCTTACTGCTGTCGGGCATCAATGATGGCTCGCCATAACCGCCTGTCCTGCATGCTGGTCTCAATTTCTGCCACTGTATATCCTGTGTCTTGTTGAAGCAGGTCCACAAAGGTCTTCTTGGGACGTCATTTGGTTCTTTTTCCTTGTGTGGGCTTCCATGTAACCTGATCAGATGTAATCTGCAAACCGTAGCCGTGTTGTGCTGATTTTCGAGGTTACAGGTGGAATGTCCCCATACAGTTCCTGATTGGTCAGCTTACATGCTGATCTTTTGATCAGCACTAAATTTAGTGCTAGATAACTGCTATACAAGAATGTTAAAACATTCTTGTATAGCAGCCATCCATTGCTTTACCAATTTTCTTGGTGATGGTTCAGGTTTCACTACCATACAACAGGACGCTTTCTACAGTAGCTTGGAATAGGTGTATTTTGAGGTGTCTGGGTAAGGACGATTTCCATTAAAAACAAGGGAACACGTTAATATGGAAAATTGAGAATACATAACGCATGTTGGAGAATGAGCGGACACCTACAGGAAGACTTCAATTGTATAGAGCAATGAACAAAGGCAAAACTACACATTAACGAACGCTGGAATTTTATTCTCGCGTTTGAAGTCGTGTATTCTACAGAAGAGCGACTTAGACTAAAACTGCTTAATATATTGTCTGCATTTTGCTTTTGATCAATTGTATTCACTTTAATAAAACTATTCACATTATTTGGATTGTTTTTCAACAGAAATAAAACGGTGATTGATCGTCTGATTCAACTGAAAACGCGGAATATTTATCATGAAATATGGTCTGCCTGTATAAAAGCTAAATAGTATCACGTTTGTCACTTTTGTCAAAGCTATAAAATGTAAACAATCGTTCTAAAGTTGTCTCAAAATCACAAATAGGATATCACCATATCTAAAAGAAATAAAATATGAAAGAAAGAAAGAAAGAAACAAACAGAGTGAAAGAGACAGAACATTTGTATATGTGACGTGTCATGTCAAAAGGAGACACTTTTGGGCAGGATCATAAATGGACATATAGCCAAAAATCTGCCAGGGGTAATTTATTCACAATTTGGGTTTGTTGCGAACTTGTGATGTTATTGATGTTTAAAATATTGTCTGATAGTTTCAGACCGGAATATAACTCGCATTTTGTATTTTTTGAGACATTTTTCAAGGTAATTCCTACTCTCAACATTGTCAATAATATTTTTAAAGGCCGATATCTTAATTTCCAATTTTATAATACCATGACTTACAAACTCAATATCTTCGCTTAGGAATTCATTGGGGAAAACGGCGTGGTGGAGCAAAATATATCTATATTTAAGATGTGTAAAAACCTCAAAATTGATAATCTGCCCAAAATTGTCTCCTTTTGACATGCCACGTCACATATATAGGCAGATAGATAGAAGGTATGAAAAGTCACGGGATTTACTATATATTGATACAAAAGTTAAAGCAGCTAGCGTATGGTTATTTGATAGCATGTAAACCTACGTCATTTTCAAGAAAAAGTGAACACTGATGGCGCTATTTATCTTAAATCGTGTTTACATCTTTACAATGGGTGAACATTGGTATAATGTCATTAAAACATCAGAAAAGACTAATAAATAGCAACGAAATTTTCAATAACATTTTATCATGAAATGTTAGAATTAACTTTAATTAAATTTAAATTTAAAATATATGTAAATAGCGCCCTCAATTTTCACACAAAAATACAGTTTATAGGATAACAAAAGCAGATAAATATGAATAAGTTAAAATGAGGTGGAAATATAATTATGTACATGTTTGTGTTATAGTTGTTGGTATTGTCCAGGTTCTAGAATTGAACATTATATAATGTTTTGTTAGAAAATTTTATAGATGATCACATAAAAAACTGCGAGTGGTAACGGACAACCTAGGTAAGATAAACAAGATTCCTGTACAATAATTTCACCAAGTCTGTCGCCTGTTATACCCCGGAAAGTCAGTATTTCTATTGCTATTTTCTATTATGTTTCTGTATGCCACTGAGCCTAGAAGTTTGCTTTATCAAGTCCCAGTATACTTGTAACTTGTTTGCTTTAGATTTGATTCTGTTCGTTTTCTTACTTAATTTGCCTGTCCAGTAGAATGAACAAGGAGCATTTTCTGGTGTAATGCGGGGAGTGGAAAATTAACATCAATCAATCAATCAATCAATCAATCAATTTTATTTATCCATTCATCAAGCAACAAGCAACAATATTCATCAAGCTACAATATACAATGAATTGTACAATTATGAAAATTATAAATATACACAGTATACATTGAAAAAGGTAAATATCGATGAAAAAACATTTTGTAATATGTTGCATGTATACATGCAGTCAAGTTTGGTGTTTGTTGATGCGGGTTCGAACCCTATGCGGCGCAGTCTTTGATTTTTCTCGTCAATAATTAAGCTAACTTCTCAGTTACCCATATGAGAACGGATCCTGGTTGCGATGGTGAACTGTGGAATTTGGTAATGGTGTGCGGTTATTAGTTGCAAATTCATGATGGTTGCTTAATCGGTATCATGGTGTGTCTTGGGTCACAGCGGTCAGCAAATTCCTATAAAGTGTGCCGTGCTTTTTGACCAAGGTTGGGGTGTGAGTGTGTGGAATGCGGTGTCGGGTGCAATGTCTTCAAGTATTTAGCTCACTCACAAAATCTTTGCAGTTTTAACATCAATTCAATTGAACTTAATGGCGAAAATTCTAGGAAACGGGACTTTTGGCTTTGAGTAATATTAGCTGTCAATATTTAATGGAACTTGATTGTCAGTTTCTTTTAACAAGTATTAATGGCGTATTGGTGAATAAATAAATTGTTATTAAATCAAAGTGGCTAACATTGAGGAGTTATTACCTTACGTAATTCCACCACAGGTCGTTTAGCTTTAATCTCGCCGTAGCGAGTATAGACAGGGCATGGCATCCTAGTATTACGTAACAAACCGGAAGATGTAGTTTAAGTCTAGACAATAGGTGGATTAGCGGCCATTTTGTCTTCTACATGATTTTATTCACGTGTCCTTATACTTTAGTACACAAGTATATAAAGTTAACAGGTTTACAATTTTAAAATTATATTTTGTGTATACAATATATTCTGTAGTAAATCGATCAAATGACGGTGATTGTTCAGGTATTATGTGCTTGATAGAATTAAATTGTCTGACCAGCTAGTATTCTCCTCCGCTGTCATTGTGATTCCAGTCACTCCACGTACCGTGTTGCGAAGGTGGAGGAGACTAAAGCTGTATTAACGGAAACGGAAGGGGTTAAAAATGATGTACTTTAAGTCGAACAATAGCGTGACGTAGTTTCCGGCATTGTTCCTATGCACTTTCACCCTCCTGGTATAGATATGCAAAAGAAAAAGAAGTCACGCTCACTTACCCTATAGAAATTGAACTGTTACCATTAACTGTATAAACTGCAAAGGACATAATGGCGTGATTTTCCGGACTTACAAAAATAAACTTCACTGCAAGACGAGGCTTAAATTTAAATGCGTCCTAATAGTGGGAGTTATCTATAAATGAATCAAGGTTGACTAGTGATGAGCAATGGCAATAGAATTTGATGCCACATAATTCCGTTGATTGATGGCTTAACGGGAATCTTGTTTTCACATTTTTTACATTTTACTCGTCAAACTTTGTGAATATAATTTGTAATTGTATGCTTCTGTATTGCATAGTTATATACGGCATTCTTGTGTTTCAACTTTAACTTTAAAAATCAATTTTACTGCTTATCACTATTTTCGGAATCATTATGAAAACTTAATTCAAACGCGAACAAACAAGTATGTACTGTTTGAGGGAGATTATTCATTGTTTATGGAGAGATTATTAGGGTTAAGTGTGTTTTTGCCCAGATCTTATTTCAAAGATCTTTGTTTTGACACAGAACATGGAATAAATAGTAGCTGTATGCAAAGCATCCGATTTCAATCAGCAAACTATAAAGCATGCGTATTAGTTGGATCTTAAAGTGCCTCCACATCCGCAGCGGTGAGTTTTATTCAGTGCTATCTACTTTAGATAACCACTAAACATAACTTCAATCGACGGAGTGCGTAAAAGTATTAAATCCTTCCATTTGGATATTTTCAAGGAATTATGAATGGGCACCATACAAACAACCTAACGCAGATTGAATTGTATACATGCTACATCCTTGGATACTATATTCTGTAGCTTTTAGCAGATAGCGTTCTGAAAGTGTTTATTATTTACAGACGTCGTACACTGACAAACAATAAACGTTTAGTACATCGAAGTTTGTACATCGAAATGCTGATATGTATAGTTATAAGCGACGTGTCTTATGTATTGACGTTGATAAATGTTGAACATATGTTGTCACATTGACTGAAATAATACTGAGCCAGTGCTACAATCTTGACACATCGATATTTATCATAGACAATCATGACAATCACATCTCGAGAAGTTATAAGAAAGTTTGAATGCATTTACAATTGAATTATAGCAGCTGATTCAATGTTACTTCCATATTTATCACCTGAAAGCAGTTTTGAATTGATCGACATGTAAATGTGAAAGTTACTTTAATGATAATGTGTAAATTTCAGCAGGTCTGATGGAACAAACAGAAGATTTGGTATGTTTGAACCCGAAGAATTTCTGCTGGAATGAAATCCTCATTTGTAATACACTCGTGTGAATTAGATATACAGCATTTTAAGAAACCCTCTTGTAATTATTACAATTATTCGTACTTGCAAGTTGCAAACCGTCGAATCTGGTTTGGTCTACTTGGTGATAGAAATACTCCTACATGTCTATCCTACTACTGAAATGGTCTGAGAACGTAACAGAGATTCTGAATTCTACATCTGCTGTCCTTGAAGAAGATTTATTCTTCTTTAAGATTTTCATTTTCGGAATGCTTCTTCCTTTGGCTATTTTCATTCTGTTTGGTAACGCATTGGTAATTGGAGCGGTTCGTGAGTACAACCACGGCAGACAACGCGCAGTTTACTCATTTGTGGGAAGTCTTGCTTTTAATGACTGCCTTGTGGGATTTGTTCTCATACCTGTGTATTATACGGCCATATTTATTGTTGAATTAAAACAAATTTCTACTTTTGTTTAACTGTATCAACATTTGTGCTCGCTTCTTGCTCCACATCTATGCTACATGTGTCAATATAGCTGTGGATAGATATTTAGCTATATATTTCCCACTGCAGTATCATGTGATTATGGACTCTCGCAAAATCGCCTTCACTATCCTCGTAACCTGGTGCATTTCGTTCACAATCTCCGTATTTCCGTTCATGGGTTGGAAAAAGACAACACGAAAGTTAGACTACTGTTACATCGATCAGGTGGTTCCCGTAAGTTATATGTCATTTCATTTTACATTTTCATTTGTGCTTCCCCTCATCGTCACATTTACAATTTACCTACAAATCATAGAAGCAGCTAGGCGCCAAATTCGTCGCATCGGTGTACATAATTTAATGGCACAAAATGGGAATGCTGCAGCAATAGCCAATGCAGCAAGGACACCTGAATCTATCTTACAAGGAGCACCATCATCGTCGGACTTAAAAGCTATTACAACAACAGCAACTGTTTTAATGCGCTTTTGTGATGTGTTACTCCCCAACATACATCGCATTTTTGTATTGTATTCACTAAATCACGGTCGAGAGGAACAAATCCGCATCCCAGAAGTCACCGCGGTATTTAATCTATTAGCTTTCGCAAACGCAGCCGTCAATCCGGTAATTTATTGCTTCCGGTATAGAGATTTCCGTAGATCACTTAAAACTGTCATAGTGAAGATGCTCCCTCGTTGGATAAATACCACACGAAGAGAGCGATCGGCAAACCACGTGGAAACGATATCTATAGATCAGGTGACAATTAATACAAGTTAGATATCTATGAATCATAATTTTGGCGATGGAGCCTGAGAAAGTCAAACAAGAAAAAAAAAAAAGAAGAAGAAGAACAAAATAGAATAGCAGGATGTATGGAGAAAGAGCATTGATTTGAAAGCAGTATTTTGACATTTCGAATTGAAACTAAAATAGTTTGCAATATTATTCAGAATGTTAACTATTTTCTTGGTGTCTTTATCAATGATACAAAGATTTCTTACTCTATTTATTATGCGAACATTAAGACAATGGATTGTGATTCTACAATGAAGCAAGGACATCATAGTTGATCCTCAATGGGTTCCATTATCTTCGGGTGGGTACCTGAAATCCATTACATCATCCGCTATCTTTGTTGGTGCTTTTGTGTTGATACTCGAATCCCCTTGTACTTCGCCGATTTGCAGTGCATTTATTTGTAATAGACAAGACCAAAATCCGCGTCGCAGAAATCACTGACTTCTTTAATCTTTTTACTTATATTGATACATTCACGCCTTTTGCGTGATTTGCCAGTGTCCCTAGTTTATTGAGTTTATGCTAATGCTGTTACGTAATCAAGTATATGGTATCATTTTCACATATGTGGTTTGAAAGACAAAGGTACAGTCTTTATATGATCATAAAGAAATTTCACCCAAAATTGTTCAATATATGGGGTCAAATGTCAACTCTCATTACATACTGTATTACTAGAGTTCTCAAAACAAATCCAGGTAGTGGTGACGTTTGGGGCGTTTGGCAACATTACTGGCTGCTTGCATCTTTTTGACTGAGCTGTATCCAGTATACTAGCACTTGCTGTCTTAGCTGTAGTGTTGCCAGTTGATTTTTCTTGGCTAAGCTGATTGTATGCATGACTGAGAAAATAAGCTGCTCCCCCTTCATTGAACATCATTGTTTGCATTTGACAATGAGAAATGTATTTACTTAGAAAATAATATTACTTCTATAATATCTGTTGCATAATTCCCTCGTCATTTCGTAAGAAATAATCTGTTGTAATACGATATTGATTTCTGCGGCGAATACTTGGATTATTTTCCAGCAAACTTGCTTTATTCACGAGGTTTTGTTACAAGGTGGAAGTAGGTACAGATGCCTATAATGCGCGTTACCGGCGTTGATAATAGTTACTCGTATAGAGGCCGTCAGCCTTTCGCCGTCTTGTGGGTACAAATGATACGCGTGTTCATGCGCCAGACACTGCGCGCAGGGCGCAGCTTGCCACGCAGCTGTTTTCATGCATCAACACAGTGATTTTGCTGTTCACGCATGGAGATCGAACGACAATCGCAGCGTGTACCCACAAGATGGCGGAATATGACGTCACGCTGACGGCCTCTATTAATTCACCTTTTCGGTAAATCCCATAACCCTTTGCGAGTACACCTGAGACCTCGTCATTTGACGTCACGACGATCTGCGCCGATGCGCATATCGTTTATCGAACATCGTTACTGCGCATTGCAAGTCGGCGTGACGTCAAATGACAAATTCTTAGGTGTACTCGCAAAGGCTTATGGAATTTACCGAAAAGGTGAATCCTTGTTCACATGAGCTGAACAAGCGGCCTGCGCTGCGCAGAGTGCTGCGCATTACAACATCATCCATTGCGCTAGATCGGCGTGATAGCTGAAAATGAAATGAAATTATTATGTTGTAAATATCAATATCTTCCTACAACCTCGGGTGTGGAAGCTCTAAGGAGAAAACAGCTTTGCAAACTAAACCCTGATTCGGGTGCCGTCATTATAGTCATTACCCGACTCATTTCTTTGTATATTAATGCTCTATGAATATACATATGTTTTTCAAAGCTCAAACATTCAGCTGTTGCTTTTAGAATATTTGTACAAAGTCGTATATCCACTGCTAATGTAATGATGAAGGCTAGACTATGTCAATGCTATGGGAATGAATAAAAAAAAGTGATATATTTTGACCAGAGTTTGAAGTCAATCTTTCTGTGGCCTCATCATTATTCCAAAGTAATAGCGTAAAACATCATCTACTGTGCTTTTGATGAAAGCTAAATTAGCCCAGGCGCCACCCATCGAAAATTATAACATTATGGAGTTTGAGGTTAAATACTACTAATTATCTATTACACGGTTTTCAGTGGAAAAAGTTGGCCGATTTTAGGCGGAGTTTTCCAATATTCAGAACTCTCACAGTTAAAGGCCACCAATATAAGATGAAACGAGATGATTTAGATGCCAAATGATGCAAAACTCAACATAGGTTGACCTGAGACTTTTCTTGTTTTAAACCCCTTAAAATTGCAGTGCGCCCTCGAAGCTGAAAGTTTCAATCAGGTAGGGCGAATATTTACTAAAAACCGATACCGTGATATTCAAACAAAAATGTCATATAATGAAAGAAAATATACCATTTCGAAACATCAGGGCTATATAACTTGATCAATTTCAGTGATTTTAAAGCAGTCTTTTTAGATGCCACACAAACAAATAGTTCATCGTCGAATTTTCATGCATCGCCCAGGCCTATTAGTGGTATTTAACAAGGCAGTTAAGCAAGTGCCCTGGTGCCGTGTGTCATTACCGCTCATGCACTGATCAACCACACGATAAAAAGATTCGGGAAGCACCGTAAGAAAACTTGGCAAGTGGTGGCAAGAAAGTTTCGCACCACGTACGTCGAAGTTCACTTTTCAAAGGGCGAACTGTTGTTACGAAAATCAGAACGACTGGTAAAAAGGTCTACTAAATGACCTCAAAAGGTCAAATCTTCTCATTTCGTCTGTGAAAACTAAAATGACGAATGATTGCAACAGTGACTGTCACCCTTACGAGTGAAAATACAGCTTATTTAGCCAGTGTCAACATGGGGTCATCGGTTTGAATATTTTCCTAACATATTGGACTAACTCCACAGCTATATGGTTTTTCACAATATAACAGTAATGGAAAGAAAACTGAAATTGTTCGTCATTTTTCGGCACAAAAATATTTGGCAAAAAATGAGGTCACGGACATAAACAACAATCTCCTAATTAGCATAATGGTCGCCATTCCTCCAGCTAGCTCGTCCTGTGATTGGTCCTTTAGTTATCTAGTTTTTATTCTATATCGCTGGTATTTAACCTTGAGCAAATGAATTAGCGATACAAACATATAAAGACAAGTACTATTGTAAGACCAATCTATTATAATGGCATATTTACGGCTGTTTCGTATTAATTTAACTTTCATCAAAAACACTCTATACGCTTGTAGACGAGGTTGTACTGTATTACATGAACGAACAAACCAATAAATTAACGCATTTTTAAAAGTTTTTTTTTCAAGCTGAGAAAGCGGCGTGAAAGAAACATGAATTTTAAGTTTCAATAGATTATCATCACACCGTTGTAAATTTAAGGCTTCAGTCACAACGTCAAATATGTTATCTGCCTAGCAAACACAAGAATGTGTTTAAAACGGATTTTTTAAAATGAAAATGGCTACTGAGTGCTGTTGAAACACATCTGCGTCGTTCCAGGCGATATCCTGCCAAGGTTTTGAACGACTTGGATTTCACTGACGATATTGGTTTACTTGAATCTTCCATCCTGCGGGCATAGGCAGAGCCGGCTGACCAGAACAGCGGCGGCAGCAGAAAGCCTGAGTCTCATCATCAGCGTTCTTAAAACCGAGTACATGACCATCAACTGCAATCCACAGCCACCACTCCAAGTATACGGGAACCCATTCATTCATTCATTCATTCATTCATTCATTCATTTATTTCCATATATAAAAATATACAACTACATCAAAAACAAAGAAACACAATATGGCGGAAAAGGCAGGAAGGCCAATAAGGCCTGAGAATTGCCTTTCCCTGACGAAAAAACAAAACAAAGATTATGAAATCAACAAAAATAAATAAAAATGACTAACAGACATGACAAGTTACAGTGCTCGAGAATGGCCTAATTGTACTTAGAGATAAGTTTTTGTTTAAGGTGTTTGCGGAAATGTTTTATGGACTTTGAATCTTTAATTTTTTTTATCTAGAGAGTTCCAAAGTATGGGCCCGCTCGTTCGAATGGAATGGTCGGAAAAAACTCTATTTTTTGTTAACTGGAGATCATTATTTCGTCTTGTCGAGTACGAGTAGTCACTGATTTTAAATATCTTGGTTCCATGATGGGCTCTAGCACTAGTGACCTCTCCCGACGGAAGGCGCTTGCATGGTATGCATTTTGGAAACTGGAGCATCTGTGGAGAGGTCTAAAAATCACTGTTGCAACAAAAGTCAAGTTTTTTCACACCACTTGTGTTATAGTATTGCTCTATGGCTGTGAGTCCTGTGTGATCTACTGACGTGGAAAATATCAACTCTGTCAAATTAATATCAATTTGTAAGCGCTCTTTAGCAAAGTCATAGTTCATTGAATTTACAACCGTATAACAAAACAGGCGAAAATAGTAACCTTTTGCACAATATTTGCAATTTAAAGAGAACTGGCCATTGATCATTCTAGTGACGCTAGTATATAGACAATATAAGTTTGCTGTTTCATTTAATGACATAAAATTAAGGTTTTGACTTTGAAAACATACATTTTTGGTCAAAAAATGTGCTTGGATAGGTAGTTTTCAACAGATTTTCCACATTCGCCTTGCTATAACATTAAATTACGTTATTTGTTGACCTAGTGACGAAAAGTGTTTTTAGGGGGAAGTGTTAGCTTTCGTTTGATATAAAAAAAAATCTGATTGAATGAAGGGAACACTTGAGGTTTCGACAAAAACCAATCAAAGAGGACCATTATCAGCTAGAAGCTCCACAGCTCTTACAAAGGTATGCACTCAACCGTGTAGCATAATCAAAGACTGTGTGGAGACAATTCACTGCTTGCTTGAGAGCTCTTGGACGAAAATGTGTGCTCAGGTGTATCGAGGTGGAAACTGTGCGCATGATTGTTTATAAGATAATCATTTTTGTATAGAAACCTTTCCATATGACGACACCTACGATTCCTGGGTCATATCCTGAGGATGCAGGAAGATGAACCACTCAGAAGATATACTCTCTACACTCCATTACATGGTAAAAGAAGACCTGGAAGGCAAATAACATCTTACCTGTCTTATGTGCAAAAACTGTTGGGGGACTTCGACAAGTTTTTACTGCCAGATGACATTACCACTTTGGCTTCAAATCGAAGTACATGGAGAAACTTTGTAGTCGTCTGCTTCGTCTGAAATGAATGAATGAAATGAATTCTATTATTACTAAGTATAATAATAATAATAATAATAATAATAATAATAATAATAATAATAATAATAATAATAATAATAATAATAATTATAATTATAGCAATCATTATTATTGAAAGTTATACTTAGTTATCTGGGTTTATAGGATGAACACATATAAATCACAAATTAGAGACCTGGTTCGTTTAGTACATTGTTTGAGAAAAATCACGAGAGACTGCGAAAAACATCACTACTGTAAACAAAAAGTAGTGGATATCTAGAAATGAAGTATGACTGAACCACTAAAAATCCTAATGCGAAATGTCACAATAAAACTAAAAAAGGAAAAGGTGGATTTCCAAGCAGAAATTGAATATCTGTGACAAACTAGGCCTACATGTACTTTAGAGGAAAAGTACAGAACGAACAACACGGCAATAAAAATAGTTACAGAATGTAGATGTGCATTACTTAATTCAATTATGTTTTCATAGTGTCTAAGCAAAGTATCCTAATTGCATTTAAAAGCAATGCATCATATACGAGGCGTCTCTAGCCCTATCATTCGTAAATTAATTAATTAATGCTGTAAGTGCTGGCAGAGGACTTATAGTGGGTGAGCCCGGTAGGCTGAGAGGTACCACTTGGGAGACGGAATGCAAGCTGCTCTGCCATACCATTTTACCCTGATGTGGCAGTGACCTCAATGAGTTGACATGGTTGAAGAAGCTATATTTCGCTCGCACATCTATGCAGCGCGTTAAGCGCGTGCGTGTGTAGGCCAACGCTTCGCCCAATGAAATGCGCACCGACGTCACGTGATAGAAATTGAATCGGGGTAGCTTTTGGCGGAAAAATCATCAAGCCTCAGGCAAAATGGCACTATATTAAGGAAGAGAAAAATCATATCCGATTGGATTCGAACCAGCGAACACTCACCATTTCATGTTGGCGTTCACCACCACACGCCACAACAGCTCATGGCGGATCTGCTGCCAAATTTAACATATAATATATATGATTATTAAATGCGAGGATCACAAAGGATACACGCCTGAGCAAGGACCGAGTTCAGGTACGATCGGCACACATTCGTGAAAAATGCGCTGGTATGAAATAACGATTTCTTTGTTTTGCCTCATCTGTTCGGGTCAAAATTAAACGGGACATAATCTGACAGTGAAACTGACATTTTGTGGAAAAGAAATACACCCAGTGAAATTATTGCTTCAATAGACTGTTGGTATTTGACTCGACAACATAATACAAAAACGATTATCTTATAAACCATCATGCGCACAGTTTCCACCTTGATACACCTGAGCACACATTTTCGTCCAAGAACTTCCAAGCAGAGAACAACAAGCAGTGAATTGTCTCCACACAGTCTTTGATTGTACTACACGGTTGAGTGTATAGCAATGTAAGAGCTGTGGAGCTTCTAGCTGAAACATGGGCCTCTTTGATTGGTTTATGTCGAAACCTCAAATGTTCCTTTCATCCAATCAGAATTTTTTTTATATCAAACGAAAGCTAACACTTTCCCCCTAAAAACACTTTTCGTCACTAGGTCAACAAATAACGCAATTTAATGTTATAGCAAGGCGAATGCGGAAAATCTGTTGAAAATTACCTATCCAAGCACATTTTTTGACCAAAATGTATGTTTTAAAGGTCAAAACCTCAAGTGTTCCTTACAATATTTTTCAAATTTTATGTCATTAAATAAAAAAGCACACTTAAATTGTCCATATACTAGCGTCACTAGAATGAGCAATCCTCTTTTTAAATTGCAAATCTTGTGCAAAAAGTTACTATTTTCACCTGTTTTGTCATACGGTTGTAAATTCAATGAACTATGACTTTGCTAAAAACCGCTTACAAATTGATATGCACCGTAGTTGGGTAATTACGGTTTCAAAAGTGCCAAAGGTGGGGCAGCACCGTAAATGCCAAACGGCAGTTTATATTCAACAGTATTCAAATATAATATTAAGTTCCTCATAATACTGCACCTTTTGTAACTTAATGGCGTTGACAAGATCGAGGGAGTCAGTGCACCTAAAACGTGTCGGTTTAATGTCCCTAGTATAAATGTCTCACTATCAGACATAGAAGACGATATGAATGAAGTAAACTACCATGATGGCAAACATGTGATGAAACAATAAACGATGAATTATGATAGTGAAAGAGGCACTCAGACCATGCTGGCCTGGGAAAATAGGGTGAGTCTTACCAAATTGGCCTACAAAGTTATCATACAACAAGACTAGAGTAGAACATACATTTTACTGGGCAATATCTACATCTATATATTTTTAATTTGCAGAAATCACCGGGAACTCACTGCAGGCGCATGCGTATACTAAAAGAAACCAATTTCATCATACTAGTATTCAAAAGTGAGTCAAGAATCAATGCAAACAGGTATGAAGGTTGAATGAGCATGAAAACTATATAGACCTTTTTCTGATGACGTCACTTAATCGATATTGAGGTCTCAGATGTAAACAAACAACACGTGCGTTCCCCACGTGCCCGCGATGTGAAAACACAAAATACTGCGTATTTTCTCCAATGTTTTGTCATCTGTCACTTTAGCTTCCATAAAATAATTAGCCTATTTAAACAGGAACTGAATACTATTTACCTTTGTTTCAGCTTGTTTTGATGCTACAAAATACAACAAAGATACGGAAAAACCGCGATGCTATTTGAAAATCAATCTTTGTTTTGTTTCACAATTTTGTTTACTTTTTACACCGTGACGAACTAAACGCGTACTGCGAGCTGGCAATCTCGCGCAGGACGCCTAGCGTCGCACAAAGTTGATCGCGCGCGCCGGCGCAGTATTTGCGTTTGGGTGCTGATGACGCGAATGCTGGACCCAATATCGATTGATTGGTGACGTCTGAGAAAAAGGTCTAGACCTTTTTCTGATGACGTCACCTAATCGATATTGGGGTCTAAGATGTAAACAAACAACACGTGCGTTTCCCACGTGCCCACGGTGTGAAAACACCAAATACTGCGTATTTTCTCTGTTTTATCATCTTTCACATTAGCTTCCATAAAATAATTTTTAAAGGGAACTGTATGCTGATTGCTTTTGTTTCAGATTGTTTTGATACCACAAAATACAACAGATACGGAAAAACCGCCATGCTATTTGAAAATTAATCTTTGTTTTGTTTCACATTTTTGTTTACTTTTTACACCGTGACGAACTAAACGCGTACTGTGCGCTGGCAATTTCGCGCAGCACGCCTAGCGTGGCGCAAAGTTGATCGTGCGCGCCGGCGCGGTATTTGCGTTTGGGTGCTGATGACGCGAATGCTAGACCCAATATCGATTGATTGGTGACGTCTGAGAAAAAGGTCTATAGACCTTTTTCTGATGACGTCACCTAATCGATATTGGGGTCTGAGATGTAAACAAACAACACGTGCGTTTCTCACGTGTCCACGGTGTAAAAACACCAAATACTGCGTATTTTCTCCTCTGTTTTGTCATATTTCACTTTAGCTTCCATAAAATAATTGTTCAACGGGAACTGTATACTAGTTACCTTTGTTCCAGTTTGTTTTGATGCCATAAAATACAAAAGATACGGAAAAACAGCGATGCTATTTAAAATTCAATGTTTGTTTTGTTTCACAATTTTGTTTACTTTTTACACCGTGAAGAACTAAACGCGTACTGCGAGCTGGCAATTCCGCGCAGGACGCCTAGCGTGGCGCAAAGTTGATCGCGCGCGCCGGCGCGGTATTTGCGTTTGGGTGTTGATGACTCGAATGCTGGACCCCAATATCGATTGATTGGTGACGTCTGAGAAAAAGGTCTATACTCCACCTGCGCGCGTGTCATACTAGGTACGCGTAGGTGCGAGACAGACTAGGTACTCGCGGGTCAGAGATAAACTAGGTACGCGTGAGTGAGAGACAGACAGGAAATGCGCAATTATGAGGGGGTGGGTAAAATTTCCAAACGGCGTATCACAAATTACTTACACCTCTCTGGGAGTCTTCTGGGCCTACCAAAATTTACTTCACCCCTCTCGGCCCGCCAAAAACATCTAAACCCATCTCGGCCTTTGCCCCCCCTGCCATTTGCAGATGCCTAATAAATGGTTTATATTTGCATGTATTGAGAACAGAACGGTATTATTAAACATGTTTTTGCTGATCAAAACATTCAGTCACAATTTA
Organism: Amphiura filiformis; assembly: GCF_039555335.1. Taxonomy (NCBI): domain Eukaryota; kingdom Metazoa; phylum Echinodermata; class Ophiuroidea; order Amphilepidida; family Amphiuridae; genus Amphiura; species Amphiura filiformis. Next base: position 21,476 of record NW_027305835.1, on the reverse strand, counting down.
TAACGATGCTAGTTGACTTCTAAGACATACATATTCGATTACAATATGGATAAAACATCGAACAAGTAAACAGCTGTCAATTAGCAGTAATGTCAGGAGAAGTATATAGTGTAAATTTGTACGAGAAAATTGTGGAAAGTTCAATCGTTAGTCTGATTTTTTCCTTGCTGTCATTTTGAATAGCGTTCACAAGATCGAGGGAGTCAGCGTCACCTAAACGTGTCTGTTGTCGTGGTTGTCCCTGGTATGAAGACGGGTGAAATATCGTGTAAAATGATCATCTAATCTATTCTAAACTCATCAACAAAAGTTTTTTTAAGCATCTATAACTCAGATTATTTGTGACATGTTCATATCGTGTTTCATATCAATGAATAACTACATTCTTTCCCTTTACAATGACACCACATTTGAAACAATCACTTTTTTCACGGTTGAGTACACATCTTGTGAATGTAGTAGGGTCTCAAACAGAATGTGCCAAATTTGACCATTATTCTGTGCTCAAACAGCACTAGTCACTAACCTCAATAGCGGGTGGAAAGCCATACACAGCTACAATACAACAGCCAGGCACCTCCTCCTCATGCTGCTCACCAATCTGGTCACACGTTGCTGTAGAATGTCATTCCATTCTCCAACTAGGATTCGTCGCAGGTCATTCAATGTGGTTGCATTGGCTACTATGGCACGCACAGCACGATTAAGCTGGTCTCACAAGTGTTCATTCGGGTTGCGGTCTGGGCTGATGGCAGGCCATTCCATTCTCTGTACTCCCATATTCTGTAGGTGGTCGTAGACTACCCTGGATCTGTAGGGGCGAGTGTTGTCATCTTGGAGGATTGCATTAGGTCCCAGATTGTGAAGATATGGGATTGCAGCTTGCCGCACAGAATAATGGTCAATTTGACACATTTGGTTTGAGCCCCCACTACATTCACAAGACGTGTACTCATTCGTGAAAAAGTTGATTGTTTCAAATGTGTGTCATTTGTAAAGGGAGGTAAAGTATCTATCCATTGATATGCAGTAGGACATGAACATGTCACAAATAATCTGAGATATAGATGCTTGAATAATCTTTCTAAACTTTTGTTGAGGAGTTTACTTTAAGTACACTCCCATGATAGGAACATGAAACGACAGACGTACCAATTGCGAAAGAGACACTCAGACATGGCCTGGAAAAATAGGGTAGTACAAAGATACAAAGACAAAAGTACAAAGACTTTATAGTAAGACTGGGGTTATACATAATTATTTGCCTTCCTCGAGGCAGTTAAGTCAAATCAAATTTGCAGGAATCTGTTACGCTATATTGTTGGATTCCTTGTGTCATATCCTTTCTGAAAATACATAGTTTATCGTCATCACATAGAGATACAATAATAAGAAGAATATCAAAATAATACTGTCTAGAGGAAGGCATACGGACTATAGTAGAAACGGCAAATAAATTTTAAATAAACTTTGGGAAATACCTATATCTATATAATTTGCATAGAACTTTTCATGCAGCACTAAAATTGTCAAAAAAACACGCTGCTATTCGACGTGTTATTTGTAATGGTACAATGGGCAGTTTCGGTCTTTGTTATTATAAAACACCGGGAACACACTGCAGGCACATGGAATTCTAAAAGAGGCAGATTCCATCATGTTCAACTAGAAACATTAGTCAAGAATTAACACGAAGAGATACTAAGGTTGAATGAACCTGAAGACTATAATACTATACACCTGCTATGCGCTTGGGTGAGAGCAGAATAAGTAAGCGTGGGCGAGAGACAGACAAAGTAAACATTGGCAGTAACAAGAATATTTTGCAAATCAGCCATATGTCACCTCGGTCCCCATGGGCTAACAATTCAAAAGAACGATTTCTTAAACATGTTTTTGCTGATCTTATTCAGTCAAAGTTTATAACGACGCTCGTTGACTTCTAAGATTTGGGCTATATACATGTATACATAATCGATTACGATATGGATAAAACATCGAACAAGTAAACAGCTGTCAATTAATTAGTTGTACTTTAGGAGAAGTTGAAGAAGTATAGCGAAAATTTATACGGGAAAATTACCAGGGAAAATTGCGGACCACTTGGAGAGTCCGAAGGAGTCCGACGTTCAATAGTTAGTCTGACGATTTACTTTTTGTCTGATTGTCCGGCTGCAAACTATTGTTTTATCAGGTTAGATGGTTTTGTCAGTTAAAGTGTTTTTCTTCGCTGATTATTATTCTGGTACAAAATGATATTAATGGGGGAGGGGTGTAGAGTTGTCATCCCCGAACAATTGAATGTTTCTAAGTCAAAGTTTACAGGGGTCAAAATTCAAAAGCCAAAAAGCTTGTAAAAATTCAAAAAATTGGTAAAACAACTGCCCGATCTTCCATTCAAATGTGTGGTGATCACTCATGTGTATTCTCATACTTCCCTTCTATAAGTTTGATGGCGCAATATGGCAGCTTCAGCGAATAAAATATATGATTGAACGAAAATGCCGAAGCTTAAATATCTGCTAGTGTTTGTGTTTGAAGACTCAAAGTCTCAAGTAACTCGGAGGTAATGGCATCTGCCAGGCTAAGGAAACAACATGACTAATGTGATATATAGGTTACTATTGAGTTGATGTGTAACAGTATATGCGCTAGATTTTGTCGGAAAGAGTATGTATATTGAAAGCAAATAAAATACTCTATTTGTCAAATCTTAGACAAAGGTTAAATAAAGTGTGACATTTGCAGAATTTCGAACGCCTTGACAAAAAGCTAAAACTATAACGGAGGGGGAAACCCAATAGCCTGAAAAAGGTCAGATGATGAATAACGATTGGGTAAATTAAATTAATTAATCCATTATGGATGATGTGATTGATTTATATTAAAGCTTGCAAAAACTGAAAGCGATGTTGAAAACTGTTTTGATTTCAATTTGATCTTGATGGATACATTACAGATCCGTGATATTCAATGATTATACAGATCCCCAGCAAACACAATGTTTTTACAGAAAACTTTAAAAAGGCGGATTATATAAAGTCTTCATCTTTCATTCCGACTTCTTTTCTGGCTTCAAAAATGGTCCGGATGCGTTGAGTTGAACAGACAAAGTCCCTGATGATTATATCCATTAATAACGATTAAGGCTCGGAGGATAAAAATGAGTCGCCTTTACTCTATGTATTGACTGCTGTAACCCAACCCAGCGTCGTGTAGTCCTTTCCACTATACGCGCTTGGTTCACATGTCTTGTTTATCAATGTCTCTTATTATTTAAGTCTTTATCAAAAACAAGATACAAATAAATTATATATTTAATTCATGATCAAGCTGGGGTGACAATTTTCTAAAAACAAAATGAGAGAGGAAATGCCCAAGGTACAAATTTTGAAAAAGAGTCTGCTTACTTACTTGCTTATTTCGGGTGGTTTTCCCGAACCACAATAGCTCTCCATATCCTCCTGTCCTGCATCGCCGTTCCCAGGTCAGATGCTTCCAGTCCAGTGTCTTGCTTGAGTACATCTACATATGTAAGGGGTGGTCTACCAGGGTTTCTTGTTCCATGTTTGGGTGCCCAGTTTATCAGGTTGGCGACAGGTTCACACTTGCTTCTGAAGCAGTGGCCAGCGAAGCGTGTTCTCCTTTCTCTGATCTTCTCTGAGAGCCTTGGGAGGTCTCCATACAACTCTTTGTTGCTTATGTGCTGTTTCCAATGGATGTTGTACACTGCCCTAAGCATACGGGTGTAACAGCCGTCCAGCTCTTTAGCTAGTTTGGGAGTTATGGTCCAGGCTTCACATCCGTACATTAACACAGACTCCACTGTTGCACTGAAGACCCTCTGTTTGAAATTCTTTGGTAGAGCAGACTTCCAGATCTTACTTAGGCTGTTGCATGCTCTCCAAGCTGCTGCCTTGCGTGTTTTGACATCATGCTCTGTGCTAGCCATCCATGCTCCGAGGTATTTGAAGTCTTTCACCTCGTCTAGCTTTGTACCATTATTCGTGCTGATATTAACTTGCTGATCTTGGTTAAAGGACATGAACTTTGTCTTGGTGGCATTCATCTTTAATCCGACTCTTCCAACTGATGTTTCTACCCTTTGCAGCAGTTCCTGAGCTTGATTTATTTCTTCTGACAGTAGGGCGATGTCATCAGCGAAGTCCAGGTCGGTTACCACTTCTGGCCCAACTCGTCTGCTCTTTCTCCTTTCAAGCTGGAATCCTAGTGCTTCTTCCTTGCCATCTATAGCCACTCTCAAGGCATAGTCAAGCACTATCACAAACAGATACAGGGCAAGTGTATCTCCTTGTAGAACGCCGGCTACGATGTCAAACAGCTCAGTTTCTCCATCAGGGAGATCACTTTGGCTTTCGTTTTCTTGTATGTCCTTCCAATGGCATCCACAAGTTGTTTTGGTATCCCATAGGCTCTGAGGATTTGTAGCATCTTGCCTCGGTGAATAGTGTCGAAGGCTTTTCGGAAGTCAATGAATGTGATAATGGCTGGTAGATTTTTCGCCTTCACTCCTTCTATTATCCTTCTAAGAGCCAGTATGTGGCTGACAGTAGTTCTTCCCACTCTGAAGCCATTCTGGTTGTTTCTCAGAAGTCCATCAACTTTGGGTCTTATCCTGTTGAGTATCAACCTATTGAAGGTTTTGGCTACTATTGAGGATAGGCTGATGCCACGGTAATTACCTCCTTGACTTAGGTCTCCTGACTTTGGTATTGGGATTATGTTAAGAATAGACCACTGAGTCGGAAAAAGAGTCGGATTACATAAAGTTTATAAAACATTTAAATAACATGTAGAAAACATTTTTGAAAACTTAATGCAAAACATTCTAACATAGTGTTATAAGTTTTGAAAAAATAATTTGCCGAAATGTTTGCCAAAAACATTTTACAATAACATTTTGAGATTTTTAAAATGAAAACGTTTAATTTATTTCATATAACCCGACATTTTAATGTTATTAAATCGTTTTGACCAACACGTTTATAACACTTTATAGCATTTTAAACTCATTTTTGTGTTTGCTGGGTCAACACAATAAAAATAAAGTGACTTTTGCACTGTTTGGGGACAAAGGTAGGGAACGTGAGAAACTAGCCATAAGATTTCACACCACCATATAGAACTATATGGTTGAGCGCCCTTAATTTCAATTCTCAGAAAAACCTATGAACAGCTAAATTGAGCATTAAAATGAGCAGAAATTTGCATAATTTTGGCAAAATTTGGATTGGTCATGATTAGTTATGTTAAATACTGCAAGTGTACCACAGATGGGAGAGCTCGAATAATTTTTAATGATTTTAAGCAGCCTTTTCTTTACCAGAAACACTGGCATGATTTTGCATGCAAATTAGGCGATTCCCGGACATCGTAGACTTCGAGGGCCAGTTGTAAAAAATAATGACGGTCAACCTATATTTTGTCCCAACCAGAGGGACCAGGCAAGGACTGATTTCAACCATCATAGCTGTCGCTTAAAATTGAGTCGCTCCGGTGAAGAAAAAATTACGTTTTCTTAAGGCAAATTTAGCACATATCTCTATTGGACTCTGATTTGGTGGTGTAAGATTATAAGTCATATTAGAATTATGTAATGTCATGTCAAGCACAAGACCTAATGTATTAATTTTGATATGATATTAAAAAGCGTGTGACTTACTTCACGTACACAAGAGAAGACAAGGATATATGGTTACTGAAGTTACCTACCTATGACCATCAGCTTGCAATGCGTAATAGAGGGCGTATCAAAATAAAGTAAACAGTTTGAAAAATGTTACTGGATTCAAAAGTATGAGGTATTTGGTCAAAATGCTCTAGTTGATAGGTGATTAGGTGAATCAACATCTATCACCAGAGCGTAACCATCAATAAGGACTCGGTGCTCCTCCACACACAAGGAGAAATGTCACTGATGCAGAATTGTTTTGAATCACTAAGTGAAATGGGTCTCACGATCTTACACCACTGGATTTCTTCTTGTTGTGTTATCTGAATTCAATCATAGATTTAAAATCTATGATTCAATAAACATTCGATATGTTCTCTGGGTGTAACAAATTAATCCCACAATGTGGTTAGAAAGTAGTGCTCCATTACAACTATTACATCATATATATATAGTACATGCCGCAGATGCACTATACCTAGATATTTAGTTCAGTGTCTGACAACGTTTAAAATATTTGTATTTCACATGCACTTTGCCTTTGAAAACAATGGATGGTAAGGGTGCTCCAGGGAAGAAGGGGGACGTATGTTGTTTCCTTGCATATCTATTATCTCAAATATAATTTTAATCAAATTAACTGTATTGAGGAAAGGGAGTGCACGTACAGCTTCTTCGACAATCAATGGTTTACTCAGGTTTTCGAGCATGTGTATTGACAGGCAACAAATTACAACAAAAATCTTGTCAAGAGGTTGCCCCAAGACGAAATACAAGCCGTCTGATTAATACGAATATGACGTCAAATCAGTACACAGACAGGGATCATTTCGTGACATAGTTTTGACAACATTAATGTTGGAGATAAAATTCTGCACATACAAACAAACCACTCGATGTGAACAGAAGTACTAAAACTACTCAATCATCGGTCACATAGATGACCAACATTATTGAAATGAATTCTTTTTTATTTTTATTTTGTTTACACAAAAGTCATATTCATTGAAATAAAAATCCCTTTAAAAGGGAATACCCAGGCCGTACGGAGGTCACATGACTGCACAACCCCCCCGGACTGCCCCACCTTAGCTCCACATAGCTGCAAAGAGGTAGGCAGTGTATGCAGTAAGCCTATATAAAACACAGGTCTTCTGATCAGTCAAGAAGGTGGTGATTCAACCAAAGAACTAGTACTCCACAACTGAGCTATGATTGCTGAATAGGCCTAAGTATATGAACTACCTGTATGCTACTAGCCATACTGGTACTACATGTTGCCCTCTGACTGCAGTCAGAGAACATCAGTCCCCATTATGCCAATATGTTTGTATGTATATATATGAATGCATGTGGTGTTACTATGCTATAGAACATTTGGCTCAGAGGTCACAGCTAGGATATCAATTTAAAGTAAATGATTTGGTACATGAAGATCAATCAAAACTAATTATGAACTTGTGACGGCCAGATTTAGTGACCTTATCTGTCAAACATTGCACAGATTCTCATGTTGAGTATCTGTGATTTTTGTGAGTGAGAATGTTTCACTGGCAAATGCTTAATCAATACTTAATTATTTTGATAAAAGTAGGCCTATATCAAACAGTCTAAGTGGAATAACTTGCATGATGGGAGCAGGAGGATTTTTTACAATTAATTTAGTGTCCGATTATAATAGGTTCCTTCTAATGGTTCCTTCTAATTCAGTCTGTGATGAGAACAACAATGCAATTCAAATCATAGATGTTTAAGAAGTGTGACCTCAGACCAGCCAGCCAGCTAGCCAAGTTCATGAATTAGTGGCCATGGCCATTCACCGGTCAACTTTCATATTGCAACATCATCCCTATATGTCAAAAAATAACTTCATAGGCTACAGAACAGCTGTAGGAATAATTGTCATGGGGACTTGAATGAGGTTAATATTCCACCCATTCCCTGGGTAAAGTCAAGCTCTACTGAATATAGTTTTATGAATTTTGTCATGGGGAGTGAGGTTAGTTTTTTAGTAGCCTGCAGATCCATTAGATACTCTGCATTATCCTGTAAAATAATTTTAATGAGGACGAAGCAAATGCATTTGGCTACTTCGTTTCAAAGTAGCCAATTTGGGTTCAAAGGACAAGGTCTAAACTGAATGTAATATCACCCAGGGCTGAAGCCTGGGTGAAAAAAGGGTACACCGTATGCAAAATTGAGAATACGTGATGCATGATTATAGGACGGCGCGGAGCTGGCACGTGTATGCATTAGTGGCAGTGCCAGTAGATTAAATAGTTGATCTATTTGTGTAGATATCATTATGATGATACCCAACCTCTATCACAATTTAAAGGAGTATTTCGTGATCCTAGCATCCTCTTTTTATGACATTGTTCAGTACATATCCACGAAAAAAGCCTATTCCCAAAATTTCAGTTGATTCCGATTTTGCGTTAGCGAGTTATGCATGATTATGTGTATTACACTGCTCCATAGACAATGCGTTGTAATTTCGTTCTGGTGCACCAGAACGAAATTCAAATTTCACGATATCTTTGCAAAACGAATTAATCTGCAAGAAATATTTTGTACATAAACATTATGTAGCCAGAGGTTTCCAGTGATATAAAAATCTCAACATTTTTTGAGAAAAGTGGGGGGATGAGGCTGTGGATCACGAAATGCCCCTTTAAGCTAGTGGTCGTGTATAGGTAAACTCTCGTATTGTATTAACGCTGATTGGTGTATAGCGAGACTTCTATAGAGACTAAATAGTAACTCAATATCCATCGTATCTTTAGATAGAATTACAATCCTTTTATCAAAAATACGATAAATCCTTTTCATTCTGATTTCAAAGCTATAGCTTGTGTACTTCATCGTTTGAGTCGTCATCTTTCATTCCGACTTGGTCCGGATGCTTGAGTTGAGCAGACAAAGTCCCTGATCATATGTCCATCAATAACGATTAAGGCAGGAGGATAAAAATGCGTCGCCTTTACTCTATGTATTGACTGCTGTAACACAACCCAGCGTCGTGTAGTCTTTTCCACTATACGTGTTTGGTCCACACGTCTTGTTTATTAATGGCTCTTGTTATATAGGTCTTTATCAAAAACAAATGAATTATATATTTAATCCATGATCAAGCTGCGGTAACAATTTTTTTTAAACAACAAACAACAAAAGGAATTATATATTTAAGGTGCCAAAGGTGCAAATTGTAAATATTCGCCAAAATAGCAATTCAAGTCAATTTACTTGAGGAAAATTAATGAGAGGAAGATGTTTCTTCGTAGGGCATTCTCTCCGCGCCCAATCACCAGTTTAGGCCAATGGCGTAACCGGAGGGTGGGACGGGGACAAAATGGGGACGGCAAAGAGTAAAGTCTCCTTAAAATTACTAAAAATGAGACAAAAAAATTTACAAATGGGGACGTATTTGGCTTTACCCCTCATACCAAAATCCTCTACGCTACTGCAGTATTACAGATTTGTTAAACCAAATCAATGCTGAGCTGTAAACTGCAGTCAATATGGGTGAACATTTTTATCAAAGAAAACGCAAAAAGGTATTAATCCATATATTCAAGTTGCAGTGACATCTTTCTAAAAGCAGATTGAATGACAGGAATTAATGTTAGGAGGGGTGCAAGTTATTGAAATTTGTAGCAACAAAGTCAACTTTAGGTAGACATTTTGTTTGCCGGGGAAATATACATGAGGGGAAAATCTTAATTGGAGAATTACCTCTGTGCCCACGCTTTAAATATCCAACGCTTGTTAACTAATTTACCCCATTTTCCCAACTACATTATTCAGCGCTTGTGAAATATATCTAAATCTTAGTTAAAGCCACCGTAGTGTGTTATGAGCAGTAAATAGCGATAAGTAGTAGATAGTTGATACTAGTGTTCTAAAATGAGTACAGTACCAGTATATGCCACAACTGCTACTATCGCTACAGCGGTAAAGGTCATTGTCTGATTTTGCAGTAGTTATGGGTCAAAAGAAAGAAAATTCTTAACCCAGTCACAACTGACATGGCAAAGTAGTGCGTTATCAGAAGTAGATAAATAGCTGGGGTGGTAATAAGTCATCAGCATCAATATGTGTTGACGATAACTCAATCTTGCTAGCAGTGTTCTATCAGCAGTAGTTATAAAGTAGATCAGCAGTAAATAAATGAAGAAATATTGTGCTATCAGCAGTAGAGAGTTGATGAAGTAGTCTGCTATCATCAGTAGATAGTGGATAGTGTCGTGTGCTATCAGCAGTAGAGAGTTGATGAAGTAGTCTGCTATCGGCAGTATATAGTGGATAGTGCCGTGTGCTATCAGCAGATACTGGTAAAATTCTAATCAGTAGTGAAATTTAATTGTGAATGATGAGTGAGCCAGATAAGTAGTATAATTGTGGATACGTTTTGAAGTAGTGTGAATTTAAGGCCCGGTCACACTCTGACGGCCGATAACCAACGAAAGGTGACACAAAATGTTGACGGCAAAGCGACAGCAAAAAGAGGAAAAACAAGATTCGCTGACGAGTGGGAACGACCTTCAGCGACAACACGACGACAAGGGACGAAAGGCTGCGGCAGGCAACGGAGACTAGCGACCAAAACCGGACGTTGTCTGGGCGGCGAGTGACGATGTCTCGACGGAGCCCGACAACAAGCAACGAGGTCAGACGGCTAGCAGCGGATTTGCTTGCGGCAAGGAACGGCAGCTGACGGTGGATTGCGGTAATGATGACGTGACTCAGCGGCCGACATCAAAGCATGTGTGTGTGCGGGTCGTATAGTCCACTCTGAGGTTCCCACTCTCCACAACGTTCTGGTCACCCACTCGAAAATATCAATATCAATAATAATCAAAAATATTAACATCAATATCAATAATAATCAAAAATATTAACATCAATATCAATAATAATCAAAAATATTAACATCAATATCAACAATAACCAAAAATGTTAAAATCAATATCAATAATAATCCAAACATTTAATATCTATACCAATAATAATCAAAAATATTAACATCAATATCAATAATAATAAAAAATATTACACATATCAATAATAATAATAAAAAAAAAAACATACATAGGCCTATCAGTACTAATCAAAAAAAGTAAAATCAATATCAATAATAGTCCAAACTATTAATATCTATAATTATCAATAATAATCACAAATATTAACATCAATATCAATAATAATCAAAAATATTACACATATCAATGATAATAAAAATATTAACATCAATATCAATAATAATCAAAAAATATCACACATATCAATAATAATAAAAAAAATTACACATATCAATAATAATTTAAAAAATTAATATAAATATCAATAATAATCAAAAATAGTATCATCAATATCAATATATCAATATCAATAATAATCAAAAATATTAACATCAATATATCAATAATGATCAAAATATTATCATCAATATCAATAATAATCAAAAATATTAATATCAATATCAATAATAATTAAATATCAATATCAATAATAATCAAAAATATTAACATCAATATCAATAATAATCAAAAATATTAATATTTTTGATTATTATTGATATTTCATTTTATACGAACTTCAAAATTGCATCGTGCCGGCAGTGGCGTAACTATGGTTGGTAGCGCCCGGGGCAAGAAACAAAATTGGCGCCCCTACCCCCCCCCACCCGAGAATTTGTAATTCTTGACGAAATTTTGGACAAATAAGGCCTACCACTAATTAATTTTGGTTACTAGAAGTTGAATATCGGTCTTAAAATGTTCTTTTAATTGATTTTGTGCTGAAATGCGCGCGAAGCGCGCGAAAATTTTAACTTTCATCACTTGGAGGGCGCAGAATCGATGCTGAATTGGTCAATTTGGCGCCTCCCTAACGGTAGCGCACGGGGCATGTTGCCCCCCACCCCCTGCCCCCTAGTTACGCCACTGCGTGCCAGACAGTTTATTGAAATCGAACTGACGTCAAAAATGTCAAAAATGTCAAAATTCGCACAAGAAGTTTATAATTGTGGACCATAGTTTAAAAATCGTAACCCATCGTAGACCACCGTTTCAATGCCGCAGGTACTCGCAAACGACCCGCCATCAACAGTCAACATCCGTCACCCTCCGTACAAAATTCGCAAGAAGTCACTATCGCACCAAGATCGTTACAATTTCGTTACTTGCCACAATGTGTCGTAAGGGTTCGAGATGTAACGTCACTTGCCGTTGTTTTTTCGTCAATGGTCGTTGACAACGATTACCAACGAAATTGTGACGACCTCGAAACGACTAAAGACGGCTTCGCACGGTATGAAAATGTCAACAAAATGTGGGTTGCGGTCTCCAACGAAATCTGAACGGAATCGCAACTACTTCCTTTGCCGTCACAACATTTTCAACATGTTGAAAATTTGCCGACGAACGCGACGAATAATTTCGGCCGTCTGCGGTCGCTAACGGATTCGTCAGCGACAACTAACGGCAACACACGATGAGTGACGGTAAATTCAAAATTGCAATTCGCAGCTTAACGTCGCTTGCCGTTCACTCCTATTCGTCATAGTGTGACCGGGCCTTTAGCAGCAGATAAAATTAAATTAAAATGATATCAACAGATTAAGGGTACAGGCTATAGGAATAAAGACCAATCGAACATATTCTTGTTTATGCCATAATATTGTAGTCTTTCAACCCTTTCATAACTTCAGCTGTGTAACTTACGGAAATTCCCGCTAAAAAGTGGTTCTTTTAATTTTTGAAAATCTGGATTTTTCGTACTGATCATACTATAATGATCACCAGACAATAATGTTCTGATCACACTATAGACTGTGTTGACATGAGACGTCAATTGCTAGGCAATTTCGGTCATTATATGCCCACGGATATGTTATGTTCAGTACGGTGTACCATGAGGAACAGCTGCTAACTTAAAATAATTTTTGCAAACTTTGATAATTTTTTACAAACTCAAATGATTTTTACAAACTCAAATAATTATTACAAACTTTAATTTCTTTCGTTGCAAACTTTAATGTAATGTATTGTGCATGTAGAGGCCCATTTATTGTCGGATTTCTGTATTTAGATCACGCAGGGGACGCACCATTAGATTCTCAGGGGCAGGGGCGTAGCAAGCGGGGGGACAGGGTGGACGAAGTCCATGGGCCCCGAGAGTTCAGGGGCCCCAAGCAAAAGAGAACATGAAATAAGAGCGGATTAAGGCGATGCTAAAAGGCAGGGCCGAATTTACCCGGGCCCGGCCAAAATTTGGAGGCCCCAAACTCACCGTGAGGAAAGCAAAAGAGGCCAAGTTTGGTTTACAAATTGGGGGCCTACTATAAGATCGACAGTGGTGGTAGAAATTCCAGATAAGCATGGATAAGCAAGATAAGCATATTAAATATACAAAATTTCAGACCATTTTAGCCCAATTTTAGGTAAATTCTGCTATGTGAAGGGTTAGAATTATATGCGCAAGTCGCGCAAAATTTTGCAATTTTACCACATTTTGGTCCAAAACATGGTGAGGAACATGCACAGGCCCAATTGTAAATCTAGCCCTGCTAAAAGGGCCCTGCACTGTTTCTTGGCCATGGGCCCCGAGGCTCTTGCTACGCCCCTGCTCAGGGGTGCATGGGAGCTTGGGTCAGGCAGAATTTTTTTTTTTTTTTTGGCGGCGAATTTTGTATTTTTTTATCGCCTCCAAAGGGAGGATTTATTTTCACCGCCTTCGGCGGCAAAATATTTATTTCTCAATTATAATGTATACCTTTATACAAAGTTGGGTGGGAGAAATTTGTTTTACTCACCAGTGAGGCAAAAAAAATTTCCATCTTACTAATGGGCGAAGTTGTTTTTTCGTCTCACTAGTTTTCAAAAACTCCCATGCCCCTTGAAATCAAATGGTGCGCCTCTTAACAACAATTGAGCGCTATTAATACACATTAATGTTTTTAAGCAAATAAAATTCCAAAATATGGTACGTTTTCTGTCTTTGCTTGCCACGTGGTAAGCCTATGTTGAGGTTGCGATTATATGTAAAAAAAATCCAAGATGGATACCAACAAGCCGTGTGGCCGAGCGTTTGTAGAAAATCATTTCAGTTTGTAAAAAAATATTTGAGTTTGTGAAAAATTATTTTAAGTTTGCATGTCCCTCATGGTACACCGTAGTTCAGGGACCGTGCTTTTAAAAAACCCGCCAGCTCGCAATCAGGTCATTATCCTGTGTAGTGGTTATACGTTGCTCGCTCAACCATAACAGCATGACTGTCCCTAATAGCTACTCATTAATAATGCGTTACATCAGGTCATGGACTCTATTCAATAATTTTAATTCTTAAGATCAAAAAGATGAAAGGGAGACCTTGAAAAACAGATGCGTGGTTCTAGATAATATTTTATCATCCAAGCTGGTGATCTAGGATATTTCTAGGAGGGGACACTTATTAATTCATAACGCTCACATCTTTCTTCATCCAATGGACTTTGGGGAACTGCTGAGATAATAAGTGGATGTTACAATCTAATCGGCTACAATCGGCATAGTTGATGATATCTGATTCTGATAATTCACTAGTAGCAGCGAAATTACAGCGCTTTGTATCCTCTGGTGCGCTATATAAATCTTATATGGATTAATGTTATTTATTTATTTTATAAATATTTCTTGAAAACACAATCTAATGTGGTGCTCACTACATGTAGAAGGCCTGGTCTGCAAATGTTCAGTGCATAAATCTAGTAAAGATAAAGCTTCATGTTTAGTGTAATCAAATGAAATACCAAAGCTGGATATTATACAATCGTGATGCATTCCTTCTTGTTATGGACGACAAGTATTAACTTTGATATTATTATGGCAATATCCATTCGCTTCTCAATTGATTATGCTTTCTTTTCGAAAAATAAACCATGATATAAACCTATATTCGGTATGCGGAAACCTTCCACGGTTAGGGCGGCGCTTGCACTCGCATATTCGCTAAACTGCCGCCTCCTTCATTTGCCAACCTTTATTGAGGTTTTATAGTACGGTCATACATGTAGGCCTACCATTTTTCACCCTGATGTGGCAGTCAACGTCAACGCGTTGAAGCAGCTGTTTCGCTCGCGCATCTATGTGGCGTCTTAAGCGTGTGCATGTGTACACCAGCGCTTTGACCGAACGCTAGTAGGCCTAATTATTTGGCTGTGCCCAATTAAATGCTCACTGTACTGACATCACTACCACATCAGGATGAAAAATCGCATATCGCAAAGCAGCCAAATTTATCATAGGTTTGAATTGCTATTAGGAAAACCGTGAATATAGGGTCTCAAACTCTGAAACATCTGAGCAGAAACGTGTCCTTTTTACTGGTTTAAAGTGAGTCTGTAGCTGTCGCCATCTTTGGAATATAATACAACATTCTCTGACCAAACATCGGGTTAAATGTAAGTAAATAGTTAAAATCGTCTAAATTCAATAATATCAAACAGCCACGGACATTAAGTCAAGGCTACATGAGAAGTTTGGGGTAGGTCACGCATTTCCTTGGTATAAAAAACAACCAAAAGGATGTCCAAAATTCCCTCTTTTTATCACAACGCGATTTATTACGAAACAAACAGCATTTTCATAGGGCATACGCTGGTTCTTTCAATTCTAGTTTAAAATCTGTTCGTCACATGCAGTCTGATTTGGTATCTATGTTTTCATCAAAGTCTTGGGAACTAATGTGGACAGTTGTTTTGTTTAAAAACGGATACTGTTTAAAATATCAGTATTTACGCGAGCGACATTTTGAATGTGTAAAATGCATTGAAAATTGTCGGCTAAAGAGTGCATAAATTAAAATCGCGAACAGTAATAGCAACAATAACTATCTATATTCCAAGCGGAAACGCTTTTCATAAGCATACCACCTATTTTTGGGCAATCGCTGCAACCGAAATATGAAATTCCATGCCATCTGTAAAAAAGAGCGTGAGCATATTTTACTGTGAACTTGGGACATCACAACACATGTTTTAATTGGTGTCAGACCTATTTTAATGATACGATAATTATGCCCTCAATAATGGCTTTCATTTGAACTATTATTTGTTAAACTGCTATTTTTACTTTTTGAGAAATTAATGAATTTATCGAAAAACTCTACGGAGAGTGTCACCTTGACGGCTACATCCTTTAAGGTTATTGAGGCATTTTGATATCAACAGTATTTACTAGTATTATTATTAGCATATAATGCTATAGGCAGCAAACAGCTGATGAAAAGTGTGCTACAAACAGTAGAAAGTACATGAAATACGGCAGTGCAATTAGTGTGCATATTGCATTGTGTCTGTTTAGTTGTGTTTAATGTACAATTCTAGCAATTTGACCTGCGGGTCACCATTAGAGTTTGAAATAAAACCTTCCTTTATATCAGCAGGAAAAGTTATTTATTTATATTCACATTAAAAGTTTTTGAAGTTGTGCGATATCAGCAGTAGAGCAAAGGGTAACAACCTGAACACAAGCTAGCTATACAGTAATCATGGTAATGTTTATTGTTGATTACTAGTTGCGTCATTTGCAGTATACAAATATCAAATGTTACTTGCCTCTTAGTTCAAACCCCGCGTTTAACCTTTAAAATACAGTATAATTAAAGTCTCTGCGATATGAACAACCCGGAATGAATGCTGCCAAATGCAATTCGGATTTTTGTTTGATAAAACCAAGTGAATTTTTAATCACTTCAATTTTCGTCCTACAACTCGGTGGACATTATCAGGTATGAGTGATATCATGGTCATCGATGTGTAGAATGAAATATTGTAGTGAGTATAAATTCCTTTAGTTTTATCAAACAAAAATCCAAAATGCTTATTTACTGAACAAACCTGAGGAATCTATTCAAACAACTTACCTACAAATGAAAACATCCTCCATTGGATTTGAAACCGAGTTTATTTCGTTACAAAATAAATGTTTCATAAATAACCATGTGAAACATAAACCTCGGCTACATGTTCATGACCGGTCATCGAACGAAATATTTTCCAGATTTCATTTCCAATTTCATGCATGTTTTGCCAGCACTCAACGTGTAATAGCATTTTCAAGCTTTTCAACGCCTTATTCTCTTGAGTCGTTTATATCCTGAGCATTACAAACGTGTGATGCACATTTACAAGCATGGTTAGTGCTTTATTTGGTATCGAATATCAAAATGAGCGAATATCAAAAAATCGGCGTACAAATTGCAGTCAATGAAAACCATTTTTGATAAAATGGTCAATAAAGAAAACCTGACGTCAGTGGATGGCGGAACAAGTAAAAAACCCGGTTTATTCAGTTTTTTGAAACATTTTGAAAATAATTTCCAATCATTATAGACCCTATGTAGAACTGCATTATGTAGAACTGCAGTTATTGACAGCGCCATCAACGTCACCTAACAATAGAAAGCAGTCGACGTAAAAGGTCAATTAAGCTGGTCATTCAATTTGAGAAATTGCAGGTGGTGTATGACGTGCAGTCCCTAAATTCAGTAAATTTTCATCGTCAACCGTGTAATTGAATGGGATTATTTTGAAATTTTAAAACGCTTGAAATATCACAAACAAATAGGCCTATGTTGATAAATAATATAAATACAAGCTAAAACCGTTGGGGTTCGATAATGAACCCCACAAAACTAACTGAGTATATGGAAAATGCCATACGGCCGGGCGGTTTCACGAGTTGCCGGCTCGATCATGTCATCCGCCGCCTGAGAAATTGCTGTGTTACAGTACGAAACGTCATTGAGGTATGTTAACATCGCCTTTATTTGGATTTGTTTAAGGTGGCGGAGTATATCAGAAGTAGATACGAATTGAAGTAGTGTAAATTTATAGTATATAATTAATAATTGATTAAAATGATATATCAACAGATTAAAGTTACTAACGTATTTTGATACCAGTAAACATATTATGCTACAGGCAGCAAATAGTTGATGAAAAGTGTGCTGTAAATAGTAGAAAATACATGAAGTATAATTAGTATGCATACCAGCAGGAAAAGTATGAATTGTTTGCTAAAAGTATTAATAAAAATTCCTTTAAAAAAGGAATGGGCGCCCAACTGTTTGGATACTTTTTTCTCTTTAAAACAATAATGTAATATTAGCATAGAAAGAAGTCCATTAATTTTGTATTTTAAACAAAGAATATACGCACAACATTTTATCCCGAACATATCAGAAAACAATAATAAAATAAAATCCAAGCAAATTGTGGTTTTATTTCTAAGCTGAGCATACTTTTAAGCAAAACAGTTGCGAAGTAAATCTAGCAAGACCGAAATTAGACGCTCTTTGCAAAGTCAAGCCAAACAAGAGAAATGTGTCTGATTGGGGAAGGTGTTCTGACAATCCAAATATAAACTTAGTCCACCTCAAATGACCTGTAACAATTTGTGATTGACATTACTTAATTTACCTCGGATGACTTTGATCTGACATTCAACTTTTCGTTCTTACACCAATCATATCCATAACAATTTAACTCTTACAACTTCCTGTCAACTCTCTAATTTAAAACTCTAAATTTCTGTCTGTTTGCCTTTTCTGTCTACAGTTTGTTACAATTATTATGATAAGCAAACATTGCTGGGTAGATAACAGGATTTTGTTATTTACTTAATCCAATCATGGAGGTAGTATATAGCTACAACCTTGGCGAAAAATGTTGCCACACCTGAGCGTTAATTGGCCAACATCCTTCCCTGCTCCCCTATTGCAATGTTGATTTGGACAAATACAATACAATAAACGTAATTTATATAGCGCCTTAGCATAAGTATGAACAAAGCGCTTTAAAAAAAAATCGTCATCATTTCTACATTACAGTCTCCCAACAT
This sequence comes from Amphiura filiformis, assembly GCF_039555335.1. Lineage (NCBI taxonomy): Eukaryota > Metazoa > Echinodermata > Ophiuroidea > Amphilepidida > Amphiuridae > Amphiura > Amphiura filiformis. The sequence goes on along the minus strand of NW_027305835.1, from coordinate 2,900 downwards.
TGGAAAATGGGGGTGGGGGGTGGGGAAGGGGCAAGTGTAATCTGAATGTGCATTTGCAACTATTATACAAAATAGTACGGAACTATCCCATATTTAGCTTCGATTGCGTGCTTTTAACACCAGAACGTGCTGGTGTGGCCCTGGTGTGGCAACGAATTTCCGCCAGAGTTGCAGTAGGCTTACTACCTCCATGATCCAATCATGGCAATAACGTCAATTTTGGTCTTCAGTGTTTTAAAATACAACAATGTAGAACATGTATAATTAATATGCCGTGTTGTTTGCATACAGTTTTTCCGCCCAATTGTGCCACCATATTGCAACTTTGGCAATAACCGCTATATAGATTCTATGGTAATTAGCAAACAAAAGCCATCAGTAGAGTCCTCGTTAATTGATCTTATCACTATGGACCACAATAGTCTCATCCCAATGGCATAGTCCAATAACCTCAATTACATAATCATAGTGCAAAATTTGACCTCAAGTTGCAGAGTATGAGTTTGTGTACCCAAATTTTCAAAGGATGAAAGTAGGCCTACAAATGTATTAGGGCTTAAGAACTGTTCCCATGATAGATGAGCATGTTGTGGATCCTAGTGTATGGTCAAATGTCACCGTCTATCGGGTTTCTAAGGCACACGGTAAACTGGTTGAACCCATACAAAGGTCAGGATTTATTTGGTGTTTTTATAAATCCTAATTTTGTATTTAAACAAAGAATATACGCTCACCATTTTATCCTGTGCATATCAGAAAACAATAATAAAATAAAATCCAAGCAAATTGTGGTTTTATTTCTGAGCTGAGCATAATTTTAGCAAAACAATTGCGAAGTCAATCTAGCAAGAGTGAAATTAGAAGCTTTTCACAAAGAATCACAAAGTCATGTGTATATTTTGGCGCCTCCGTAGAGGCGCCAAAAGTTGATAAAATCGTGCGCTATAAGCAAGAGTAGCAAGGATGATCTGCAAAGGGTAACAACCGGAACACAAGCTAGCTATACACTAATGATCATTGTTGATTACTAATTTGCGTATTATGCAGTACAAATTTCGAAAAGGTTGCTTACTTCCTAGTTCAAACACCGCGTTTAACCTTAAAAAAAACCAGCCCGGAATGAATGCTGCCGAATTAGAACAAACTTACCTGCGCATTTTGGATTTTTGTTTGACAAAACCAAGTGATTTTTTACTCCCTACAATTTTCGTCCTACACATCGGCTGACTTAACTTTTATCAAACAAAAATCCAAAATGCTTATTCACTAAACAAACCCGATGAATCAATACAAATAACTTATCTACATTTGCAAACATCCCCTGGGATTGAAACCTATTTTACTTCGTTACAAAATGAATGTTTCATAAATAACTATATGAAATAAGAACCTCCGTTAGTCAGTTACATGTTCATGACCGGTATTCGAAAAAATTAATTTTTTCTGAACCATGAAATGGTATCAGCCTTCCGTAAAACTCGATAGTTAGCATATGTGCTACTATCGAGCGCTTTTAAAACATGCAAACACGAAGAGTCCCATCCACAGAAGTGTGAAGGTTTTTTGAGCAAATCATCGATACACATAGTTTATACGAACAAGTAAACCTGCAAATGTGTGTCTTAACCCCAATAGCTCAGTTGGTAAAACGTCGGACTTTGGGACAATTTCATGTTTTCAAAAGCGTTCGATAGTAAGCACATATGCTAACTATCCAATTTTTACGGTATGTTACTTACTAAGTTATTAACTGACTAACCTTTTGGTCTAAAATGGACATATCTCGAAATGCCACGAAGGTATGACCCCCAAAGTGGTGTCAAATGGGAGAAAACATTAAAGAATATAATTAAAAAACCGGAGTCCTGCTAAAGTCTGCTAAAGAAACTACAGCTAGTCCATCGTTACTATTTGTTGTTGCTGATGTTGTTGTTAAAATGGTTTAGCCGTTCTTTTAATAGTTTATTTGCTTGTTTGTTTGTTGTTACTTTTCGCGTGAGATGTGTAGTTCTACACGGTTACTGTTTTCATCTACTACAGACTAGACATAATGAACAAGTGCGCTGACTGATGATAAGATCTCAATGTCAATGTCTTGGATATACAAATGGGTGCAACAACCGAAATACAATCTGTTGATCATCGCTGATTACTATTTGCGTGAATTACAGGATCAACCATTACAAAGATGCACGCCTTATACCGTTTTCATAACCTTAGCATTTCAACGTTACAACCGGGCGTGTGGGTTTTAATGTTTCACCTACATAATCAATGATTATAGGTGAAACATTAAAGCGCAAATCATCCATTTGGGAGTTGAAAGTTATATTAATTTCATGCTACAATATCAATATATTATCAAATTGACTCGTAGTAACCGCAGACAAGAAATACGAGCCTCGGTTAACTTGTTCAAAGTCTGACATTTTGGAGAATTTGCTTCTTAAGATCATATTACCAATCTCATGTATGTTCGTGACATCAATAAGTTCCTTCAATTTGAAGTTATTTACAGCTTAAAACTGGCTTTGTTAATAGTCAGTGGAATTTAATATTTGGGTACTGAAGTTTGATAGAATTAAGTAATCAAGAATAGTGGGGAGGCGAGAGGGGCTGAGGAGATGGAGGGAGGGGAGAGGGGGGAAGAGAGAGATAAAGAGAGATAGTTTTAAATCTTGTGACTAGTAATGGTAATGTAAAACAGTAAGAACCTCTGCGACTCTAAAATCAGAAAAAACAAGAAAGGTTTTCCATTGACTTACTCTTTCTTTGTGACTTCTATCTTTTCTTTTTTCTCGCTCTTTCACCAGTCCCTACATTAATCACTGGTGCGGGCTATAACGATTATCACAGTATAGGAAGAAGTCAAAGGTAGATTTTTGAACAACAAATTTAAA
>NW_027305834.1:35486-37497 GCF_039555335.1 Amphiura filiformis | reverse complement strand
CACCTAAGTCCAAAATTTAAAATGAACTCCACGAAGTCCCTGAAATGCTAATCGTCATACCTAATACAGGTTAATCCACACATTTGCACGTAAAACTTACCATATTGACCAGGTAAATCTAACTGAAGGAATTAAAATGATACACAGGTTTTTATCTCAAAATCACTTCCTATGGACTTAGGTGGCTTTTGTATTCATGTATTCAATTTTTCCACATTTTTGCTAAAATTTCAAGCATACCCTATTTCGCCTAATTCTTGTTCAAATTGCATTTACGTTATTTCGCCATTTTGAAAAAAGTGATTGCAAAAATTTTAATTTTTTTTTCTTGTTAATGTGTTCTACATCATAAGTTCTACTGGGGAAACACAAAAAAATGGAAATTTTTTCCACATTTTTTGCTAAAATTTCAAGCATACCCTATTTCGCCTAATTCGTGTTCAAATTGCATTTTACGTTATTTCGCCATTTTGAAAAAAGTGATTGCAAAATTGTAATTTTTTCTTGTCAATGTGTTCTACATCATAAAATCTACTGGGAACACACAAAAAATTGGAATTTGTTTCCACATTTTTGCTAAAAATTCAAGCATACCCTATTTCGCCTAATTCGTGTTCAAATTGCATTTTACGTTATTTCGCCATTTTGAAATAAGTTATTGCAACAATTTTAATTTTTTTTCTTGTCAATGTGTTCTACATCATAAGTTCTACTAGAGAAATACAAAAAAATGGAATTTGTTTCCACATTTTTGCTAAAAATTCAAGCTAAAAATTTCGCCTAATTCGTGTTCAAATTGCATTTTACGTTATTTCGCCATTTTGAAATAAGTTATTGCAACAATTTTAATTTTTTTTCTTGTCAATGTGTTTTACATCATAAGTTCTACTAGGGAAACACAAAAAATTGGAATTTGTTTCCACATTTTTGCTAAAATTTCAAGCATACCCTATTTCGCCTAATTCGTGTTCAAATTGCATTTTACGTTATTTCGCCATTTTGAAAAAAGTGATTGCAAAATTTTATTTTTTTCTTGTCAATGTGTTCTACATCATAAGTCTACTGGGGAAACAAAAAAATTGGAATTTGTTTCCACATTTTTGCTAAAAATTCAAGCATACCCTATTTCGCCTAATTCGTGTTCAAATTGCATTTTACGTTATTTCGCCATTTTGAAATAAGTTATTGCAACAATTTTAATTTTTTTTTCTTTTCAATGTGTTCTACATCATAAGTTCTACTAGAGAAATACAAAAAATTGAATTTGTTTCCACATTTTGCTAAAATTCAAGCATACCCTATTTCGCCTAATTCGTGTTCAAATTGCATTTTACGTTATTTCGCCATTTTGAAAAAGTGATTGCAAAATTTTAATTTTTTTCTTGTTAATGTGTTCTACATCATAAGTTCTACTGGGAAACACAAAAAATTGGAATTTGTTTCCAAATTTTTGGTAAAATTTCAAGCATACCCTATTTCGCCTAATGCGTAATTAACTTGCATCTCACGATATTTCGCCCTTTTGATAAAAGTGATTGCAAAAATTTATTTTTTTTTTCTTGTCAATTTTTACTACATCATAAGTTCTACTGGGGAAACACAAAAAAATTTTTTCCACATTTTTGCTAAAATTTCAAGCATACCCTATTTTGCCTAATTCGTGTTCAAATTGCATTTTACGTTATTTCGCCATTTTGAGATAAATTTTTGCAAAAATTTTAATTTTTTTCTTGTTAATGTGTTCTACATCATAAGTTCTACTGGGGAAACACAAAAAATTGGAAATTTTTTCCACATTTTGCTAAAATTTCAAGCATACCCTATTTCGCCTAATTCGTGTTCAAATTGCATTTTACGTTATTTCGCCATTTTGAAAAAAGTGATTGCAAAAATTTTAATTTTTTATCTTGTTAATGTGTTCTACATCATAAGTTCTACTGGGGAAACACAAAAAATTGAATTTGTTTCCACATTTTTGCTAAAAATTCAAGCATACCCTATTTTTTCTTTT
>NW_027305834.1:0-35429 GCF_039555335.1 Amphiura filiformis | reverse complement strand
TACTTTTTTTTTTCTTGTTAATGTGTTCTACATCATAAGTTCTACTGGGGAAACACAAAAATTTGGAAATTTTTTCCACATTTTGCTAAAATTTCAAGCATACCCTATTTCGCCTAATTGTTGTTTCAAATTGCATTTTACGTTATTTCGCCATTTTGAAAAAAGTGATTGCAAAAATTTTAATTTTTTTCTTGTTAATGTGTTCTACATCATAAGTTCTACTGGGGAAACACAAAAAATTGGAAATTTTTCCACATTTTTGCTAAAATTTCAAGCATACCCTATTTCGCCTAATTCGTGTTCAAATTGCATTTTACGTTATTTCGCCATTTTGAAAAAGTGATTGCAAAAATTTTAATTTTTTTCTTGTTAATGTGTTCTACATCATAAGTTCTACTGGGGAAACACAAAAAATTGGAATTTGTTTCCACATTTTTGCTAAAATTCAAGCATACCCTATTTCGCCTAATTCGTGTTCAAATTGCATTTTACGTTATTTCGCCATTTTGAAAAAGTGATTGCAAAAATTTTAACTTTTTTTCTTGTTAATGTGTTCTACATCATAAGTTCTACTGGGGAAACACACAAAAATTGGAATTTGTTTCCACATTTTTGCTAAAATTTCAAGCATACCCTATTTCGCCTAATTCGTGTTCAAATTGCATTTTACGTTATTTCGCCATTTTGAAAAAAGTGATTGCAAAAATTTTACCTTTTTTTTCTTGTTAATGTGTTCTACATCATAAGTTCTACTGGGGAAACGCAAAAAAATTGGAATTTGTTTCCACATTTTTGCTAAAATTTCAAGCATACCCTATTTCGCCTAATTCGTGTTCAAATTGCATTTTACGTTATTTCGCCATTTTGAAAAAGTGATTGCAAAATTTTAATTTTTTTTCTTGTTAATGTGTTCTACATCATAAGTTCTACTGGGAAAACACAAAAAAATTGGAAATTTTTTCCTCATTTTTGTTAAAATTTCAAGCATACCCTATTTCGCCTAATTCGTGTTCAAATTGCATTTTACGTTATTTCGCCATTTTGAAAAAAGTGATTGCGGTGGTTTAATTTTTTTTCTTGTTAATGTGTTCTACATCATAAGTTCTACTGGGGAAACACAAAAAAAATTGGAAATTTTTTCCATTTTTGCTAAAATTTCAAGCATACCCTATTTCGCCTAATTCGTGTTCAAATTGCATTTTACGTTATTTCGCCATTTTGAAAAAGTGATTGCAAAAATTTTAATTTTTTTCTTGTTAATGTGTTCTACATCATAAGTTCTACTGGGGAAACACAAAAAAATTGAATTTGTTTCCACATTTTTTGCTAAAATTTCAAGCATACCCTATTTCGCCTAATTCGTGTTCAAATTGCATTTTACGTTATTTCGCCATTTTGAAATAAATTTTTTGCAAAAATTTAATTTTTTTTTCTTGTTAATGTGTTCTACATCATAAGTTCTACTGGGAAACACACAAAAATTTGAAATTTTTCCACATTTTGCTAAAATTTCAAGCATACCCTATTTCGCCTAATTCGTGTTCAAATTGCATTTTACGTTATTTCGCCATTTTGAAAAAAGTGATTGCAAACATTTTAATTTTTTTTCTTGTTAATGTGTTCTACATCATAAGTTCTACTGGGGAAACACAAAAAAATTGGAATTTGTTTCCACATTTTTGCTAAAATTTCAAGCATACCCTATTTCGCCTAATTCGTGTTCAAATTGCATTTTACGTTATTTCGCCATTTTGAAAAAGTGATTGCAAAATTTTAATTTTTTTCTTGTTAATGTGTTCTACATCATAAGTTCTACTGGGGAAACACACAAAAATTGGAATTTTTTCCTCATTTTTGCTAAAATTTCAAGCATACCCTATTTCGCCTAATTCGTGTTCAAATTGCATTTTACGTTATTTCGCCATTTTGAAAAAAGTGATTGCAAAAATTTTAATTTTTTTTCTTCTCAATGTGTTCTACATCATAAGTTCTACTGGGGAAACACAAAAAAATTGGAATTTGTTTCCACATTTTTGCTAAAATTTCAAGCATACCCTATTTCGCCTAATTCGTGTTCAAATTGCATTTTACGTTATTTCGCCATTTTTGAAAAAAGTGATTGCAAAAATTTTAACTTTTTTTCTTGTTAATGTGTTCTACATCATAAGTTCTACTGGGAAACACAATTTGAAAAAAATTGAATTTTTTCCACATTTTTTTTTGCAGTAGAATTTAGAACACATTACAAGAAAAAATTAAAATTTTGAAAAATGTAATCACTTTTTCAAATGGCGAAATAACGTAAAATGCAATTTGCCATTTTAGGCAAAATGTGAATTTTAAAAATGCAAAAATTTTTCTAGTAGAAACTACATGATTAGAAACACATTGGGAAACAAAAAAAATTAAAATTTTTCACATTTATTTCTAAAAAAACTTATTTCAATGAATTAGGCGAAAATTGCAAATTGGAAACAAACAAGTATTTCCCCAGTAGAACTTTATGAAAAAAATTTTTGCAATCACTTTTTCAAAATGGCGAAATAACGTAAAATGCAATTTGAACACGAATTAGGCGAAATAGGGTATGCTTGAAATTTTAGCAAAAATGTGGAAACAAATTCCAATTTTTTGTGTTTCTAGTAGAAATGTGTTTTTTTTTCAAAATGGCGAAATAACGTAAAAAAAAATTGTAGCAAAAATGTAAAACAATTTCCAATTTTTTTGTGTTTCCCCAGTAGAACTTATGATGTAGAACACATTAAAAGAAAAAAATTAAAATTTTTGCAATCATTTTTTCAAAATGGCGAAATAACGTAAAATGCAATTTGAACACGAATTAGGCGAAATAGGGTATGCTTGAAATTTTAGCAAAAATGTGGAAACAAATTCCAATTTTTTTGTGTTTCCCCAGTAAAACTTATGATGTAGAACACATTGACAAGAAAAAAATTAAAATTTTGCAATCACTTTTTTCAAAATGGCGAAATAACGTAAAATGCAATTTGAACACGAATTAGGCGAAATAGGGTATGCTTGAAATTTTAGCAAAAATGTGGAAAAAATTTCCAACTTTTTTTTTGTGTTTCCCAGTAGAACTTATGATGTAGAACACATTAACAAGAAAAAAAAATTAAAATTTTTGCAATCATTTTTTTTCAAAATGGCGAAATAACGTAAAATGCAATTTGAACACGAATTAGGCGAAATAGGGTATGCTTGAAATTTTAGCAAAAAATGTGGAAACAATTTCCAAATTTGTTGTGTTTCCCAGTAAAACTTATGATGTAGACCACATTGACAAGAAAAAAAGTTAAAATTTTTGCAATCACTTTTTTCAAAATGGCGAAATAACGTAAAATGCAATTTGAACACGAATTAGGCGAAATAGGGTATGCTTGAAATTTTAGCAAAAATGTGGAAACAAATTCCAATTTTTTTTGTGTTTCCCCAGTAGAACTTATGATGTAGAACACATTAACAAGAAAAAAAAAGTTTAAATTTTTGAAAATATATTATTTCAAAATGGCGAAATAACGTAAAATGCAATTTGAACAAGAATTAGGCGAAATAGGGTATGCTTGAAATTTTAGCAAAAATGTGGAAAAATTTCAATTTTTTTGTGCTTCTCTAGTAGAACTTATGATGTAGAACACATTGACAAGAAAAAAAATTAAAATTTTGCAATAACTTATTTCAAAATGGCGAAATAACGTAAAATGCTATTTGAACACGAATTAGGCGAAATAGGGTATGCTTGAAATTTTAGCAAAAATGTGGAAAATTTTCCAATTTTTTTGTGTTTCCCCAGTAGAACTTATGATGTAGAACACATTAACAAGAAAAAAATTTGAATTTTTGCAATTTTTTTTTTTCAAAATGGCGAAATAACGTAAAATGCAATTTGAACACGAATTAGGCGAAATAGGGTATGCTTGAAATTTTAGCAAAATGTGGAAACAAATTCCAATTTTTTGTGTTTCCCAGTAGAACTTATGATGTAGAACACATTAACAAGAAAAAAAAATTAAAATGTTTGCAATCACTTTTTCAAAATGGCGAAATAACGTAAAATGCAATTTGAACACGAATTAGGCGAAATATGGTATGCTTGAAATTTTAGCAAAAATGTGGAAACAAATTCCAATTTTTTTGTGTTTCCCCAGTAGAACTTATGATGTAGAACACATTGACAAGAAAAAAAGTTAAAATTTTGCAATCACTTTTTTCAAAATGGCGAAATAACGTAAAATGCAATTTGAACACGAATTGCTTGAAATTTTAGCAAAAATGTGGAAAAAATTTCTAATTTTTTGTGTTTCCCCAGTAGAACTTATGATGGTGAACACATTAAAAAGAAAAAAAAATTAAAATTTTGCAATCATTTTTTCAAAATGGCGAAATAACGTAAAATGCAATTTGAACACGAATTAGGCGAAATAGGGTATGCTTGAAATTTTAGCAAAAATGTGGAAAAAATTTCAAATTTGTTGTGTTTCCCCAGTAAAACTTATGATGTAGAACACATTGACAAGAAAAAATTAAAATTTTTGAAATCACTTTTTCAAAATGGCGAAATAACGTAAAATGCAATTTGAACACGAATTAGGCGAAATAGGGTATGCTTGAAATTTTAGCAAAAATGTGGAAAAAATTTCTAATTTTTTTGTGTTTTCCCAGTAGAACTTATGATGTAGAACACATTAACAAGAAAAAAATTAAAATGTTTGCAATCATTTTTTTCAAAATGGCGAAATAACGTAAAATGCAATTTGAACACGAATTAGGCGAAATATAGTATGCTTGAAATTTTAGCAAAAATGTGGAAAATTTTCCAATTTTTTGTGTTTCCCCAGTAGAACTTATGATGTAGAACACATTAACAAGAAAAAAAATTAAAATTTTGCAATCACTTTTTTCAAAATGGCGAAATAACGTAAAATGCAATTTGAACACGAATTGCTTGAAATTTTAGCAAAAATGTGGAAAAAAATTCTAATTTTTTTGTGTTTCCCCAGTAGAACTTATTATGTAGGACACATTAAAAAAGAAAAAAATTAAAATTTTTGTGAAAACTTTTTTCAAAATGGCGAAATAACGTAAAATGCAATTTGAACACGAATTAGGCGAAATAGGGTATGCTTGAAATTTTAGCAAAAATGTGGAAACAAATTCAATTTTTTGTGTTTCCCCAGTAGAACTTATGATGTAGAACACATTAACAAGAAAAAAAATTAAAATTTTTGCAATAACTTATTTCAAAATGGCGAAATAACGTAAAATGCAATTTGAACAAGAATTAGGCGAAATAGGGTATGCTTGAAATTTTAGCAAAAATGTGGAAAAAATTTCCAATTTTTTTGTATTTCTCTAGTAGAACTTATGATGTAGAACACATTGACAAGAAAAAAAATTAAAATTGTTGCAATAACTTATTTCAAAATGGCGAAATAACGTAAAATGCAATTTGAACACGAATTAGGCGAAATAGGGTATGCTTGAAATTTTAGCAAAAATGTGGAAACAAATTCCAATTTTTTGTGTTTCCCCAGTAGAACTTATGATGTAGAACACATTAACAAGAAAAAAAATAAAATTTTGCAATCACTTTTTTCAAAATGGCGAAATAACGTAAAATGCAATTTGAACACGAATTGCTTGAAATTTTAGCAAAAATGTGGCAAAAATTTTTAAATTTTTTTGTGTTTCCCCAGTAGAACTTATGATGTAGGACACATTAAAAAGAAAAAAAATTGAAATTTTTGCAATCATTTTTTTCAAAATGGCGAAATAACGTAAAATGCAATTTGAACACGAATTAGGCGAAATAGGGTATGCTTGAAATTTTAGCAAAATGTGGAAAAAATTTCCAAATTTGTTGTGTTTCCCCAGTAAAACTTATGATGTAGAACACATTGACAAGAAAAAAATTAAAATTTTGCAATCACTTTTTTCAAAATGGCGAAATAACGTAAAATGCAATTTGAACACGAATTAGGCGAAATAGGGTATGCTTGAAATTTTAGCAAAAATGTGGAAAAATTTCCAATTTTTTGTGTTTCCCCAGTAGAACTTATGATGTAGAACACATTAACAAGAAAAAAATCAAAATGTTTGCAATCACTTTTTTCAAAATGGCGAAATAACGTAAAATGCAATTTGAACACGAATTAGGCGAAATATGGTATGCTTGAAATTTTAGCAAAAAAGTGCAAACAATATCGATTTTTTTTGTGTTTCCCTAGTAGAACTTATGATGTAGAACACATTAACAAGAAAAAAATTATAATTTTGCAATCACTTTTTCAAAATGGCGAAATAACGTAAAATGCAATTTGAACACGAATTAGGCGAAATAGGGTATGCTTGAAATTTTAGCAAAATGTGGAAACAAATTCCAATTTTTGTGTGTTTCCCCAGTAGAACTTATGATGTAGAACACATTAACAAGAAAAAAAATTAAAATGTTTGCAATCAAAATTTATTCAACATGGCCAGAAGTCGTATATTGCAATATGAACACGAATTAGGCGAAATATGGTATGCTTGAAATTTTAGCAAAAATGTGGAAACAAATTCCAATTTTTTGTGTTTCCCCAGTAGAACTTATGATGTAGAACACATTAACAAGAAAAGAAAATAAAATTTTGCAATCACTTTTTTCAAAATGGCGAAATAACGTAAAATGCAATTTGAACACGAATTGCTTGAAATTTTAGCAAAAATGTGGAAACAAATTCCAATTTTTTGTGTTTCCCCAGTAGAACTTATGATGTAGAACACATTAACAAGAAAAGAAAATAAAATTTTTGCAATCACTTTTTTCAAAATGGCGAAATAACGTAAAATGCAATTTGAACACGAATTGCTTGAAATTTTAGCAAAAATGTGGAAAAAAACGCCAATTTTTTTGAGTTTCCCCAGTAGAACTTATGATGTAGAACACATTAAAAAAAAAAAAAATTAAAATTTTTGCAAATTTTTTTTTCAAAATGGCGAAATAACGTAAAATGCAATTTGAACACGAATTAGGCGAAATAGGGTATGCTTGAAATTTTAGCAAAAATGTGGAAACAAATTCCAATTTTTTTGTGTTTCCCCAGTAGAACTTATGATGTAGAACACATTGACAAGAAAAAAAATTAAAATTTTTGAAATCACTTTTTCAAAATGGCGAAATAACGTAAAATGCAATTTGAACACGAATTAGGCAAAATAGGGTATGCTTGAAATTTTAGCAAAAATGTGGAAAAAATTCCAATTTTTTGTGTTTCCCCAGTAGAACTTATGATGTAGAACACATTAACAAAAAAAAAAATTAAAATGTTTGCAATCACTTTTTTCAAAATGGCGAAATAACGTAAAATGCAATTTGAACACGAATTAGGCGAAATATGGTATGCTTGAAATTTTAGCAAAATGTGGAAACAAATTCCAATTTTTTGTGTTTCCCCAGTAGAACTTATGATGTAGAACACATTAACAAGAAAAAAAATTAAAATTTTGCAATCACTTTTTTCAAAATGGCGAAATAACGTAAAATGCAATTTGAACACGAATTGCTTGAAATTTTAGCAAAAATGTGGAAAAAATTTCTAATTTTTTGTGTTTCAGTAGAACTTATGATGTAGGACACATTAAAAAGAAAAAAATTAAAATTTTTGCAATCATTTTTTTCAAAATGGCGAAATAACGTATATTGCAATATGAACACGAATTAGGAGAAATAGGGTATGCTTGAAATTTTAGCAAAAATGTGGAAAAAATTTCCAAATTTGTTGTGTTTCCCCAGTAAAACTTATGATGTAGAACACATTGACAAGAAAAAATTAAAATTTATGCAATCACTTTTTCAAAATGGCGAAATAACGTAAAATGCAATTTAAACACGAATTAGGCGAAATAGGGTATGCTTGAAATTTTAGCAAAAATGTGGAAAAAATTTCCAATTTTTTTGTGTTTCCCCAGTAGAACTTATGATGTAGAACACATTAACAAGAAAAAAAAAAAAAATTTTTGCAATCACTTTTTTCAAAATGGCGAAATAACGTAAAATGCAATTTGAACACGAATTAGGCGAAATATGGTATGCTTGAAATTTTAGCAAAATGTGGAAACAAATTCAATTTTTTGTGTTTCCCCAGTAGAACTTATGATGTAGAACACATTAACAAGAAAAAAATTATAATTTTTGCAATCACTTTTTCAAAATGGCGAAATAACGTAAAATGCAATTTGAACACGAATTAGGCGAAATAGGGTATGCTTGAAATTTTAGCAAAAATGTGGAAACAAATTCCAATTTTTGTGTGTTTCCCCAGTAGAACTTATGATGTAGAACACATTGACAAGAAAAAAATTAAAATGTTTGCAATCACTTTTTTTAAAATGGCGAAATAACGTAAAATGCAATTTGAACACGAATTAGGCGAAATAGGGTATGCTTGAAATTTTAGCAAAAATGTGGAAACAAATTCCAATTTTTTTGTGTTTCCCCAGTAGAACTTATGATGTAGAACACATTAACAAGAAAAAAAGTCTAACATTTTTGCAATCACTTTTTTCAAAATGGCGAAATAACGTAAAATGCAATTTGAACACGAATTAGGCGAAATAGGGTATGCTTGAAATTTTAGCAAAAATGTGGAAACAAATTCCAATTTTTTGTGTTTCCCCAGTAGAACTTATGATGTAGAACACATTAACAAGAAAAGAAAATAAAATTTTTGCAATCACTTTTTTCAAAATGGCGAAATAACGTAAAATGCAATTTGAACACGAATTGCTTGAAATTTTAGCAAAAATGTGGAAAAAATTTCTAATTTTTTGTGTTTCCCCAGTAGAACTTATGATGTAGGACACATTAAAAAGAAAAAAAAATTAAAATTTTTGCAATCATTTTTTCAAAATGGCGAAATAACGTAAAATGCAATTTGAACACGAATTAGGCGAAATAGGGTATGCTTGAAATTTTAGCAAAAATGTGGAAAAAATTTCCAAATTTGTTGTGTTTCCCATTAAAACTTATGATGTAGAACACATTGACAAGAAAAAATTAAAATTTTTGAAATCACTTTTTCAAAATGGCGAAATAACGTAAATGCAATTTGAACACGAATTAGGCAAAATAGGGTATGCTTGAAATTTTAGCAAAAATGTGGAAAAAATTTCCAATTTTTTTGTGTTTCCCCAGTAGAACTTATGATGTAGAACACATTAACAAAAAAAAAAAAATTAAAATGTTTGCAATCACTTTTTTCAAAATGGCGAAATAACGTAAAATGCAATTTGAACACGAATTAGGCGAAATATGGTATGCTTGAAATTTTAGCAAAATGTGGAAACAAATTCAATTTTTTGTGTTTCCCCAGTAGAACTTATGATGTAGAACACATTAACAAGAAAAAAAATTAAAATTTTTGCAATCACTTTTTTCAAAATGGCGAAATAACGTAAAATGCAATTTGAACACGAATTGCTTGAAATTTTAGCAAAAATGTGGAAAAAATTCAAATTTTTGTGTTTCCCCTAGTAGAACTTATGATGTAGAACACATTAAAAAAAAAAAAATTAAAATTTTTTCAATCACCTTTTTTCAAAATGGCGAAATAACGTAAAATGCAATTTGAACACGAATTAGGCGAAATAGGGTATGCTTGAAATTTTAGCAAAAATGTGGAAAAAATTTCCAAATTTGTTGTGTTTCCCCAGTAAAACTTATGATGTAGAACACATTGACAAGAAAAAAATTAAAATTTATGCAATCACTTTTTTCAAAATGGCGAAATAACGTAAAATGCAATTTGAACACGAATTAGGCGAAATAGGGTATGCTTGAAATTTTAGCAAAAATGTGGAAAAAATTCCAATTTTTTGTGTTCCCCAGTAGAACTTATGATGTAGAACACATTAACAAGAAAAAAAAAAATTAAAATGTTTGCAATCACTTTTTTCAAAATGGCGAAATAACGTAAAATGCAATTTGAACACGAATTAGGCGAAATATGGTATGCTTGAATTTTTAGCAAAAATGTGCAAAAATTTTTCAATTTTTTTGTGTTTCCCCAGTAGAACTTATGATGTAGAACACATTAACAAGAAAAAAAATTAAAATTTTGCAATCACTTTTTCAAAATGGCGAAATAACGTAAAATGCAATTTGAACACGAATTGCTTGAAATTTTAGCAAAAATGTGGAAAAAATTTCTAATTTTTTTGTGTTTCCCCAGTAGAACTTATGATGTAGGACACATTAAAATGAAAAAAAATTAAAATTTTGCCAATCATTTTTTTCAAAATGGCGAAATAACGTAAAATGCAATTTGAACACGAATTAGGCGAAATAGGGTATGCTTGAAATTTTAGCAAAAATGTGGAAACAATTTCCAAATTTGTTGTGTTTCCCCAGTAAAACTTATGATGTAGACCACATTGACAAGAAAAAAATTAAAATTTTTGCAATCACTTTTTTCAAAATGGCGAAATAACGTAAAATGCAATTTGAACACGAATTAGGCGAAATAGGGTATGCTTGAAATTTTAGCAAAAATGTGGAAACAAATTCCAATTTTTTTGTGTTTCCCCAGTAGAACTTATGATGTAGAACACATTAACAAGAAAAAAAATTAAAATTTTTGCAATAACTTATTTCAAAATGGCGAAATAACGTAAAATGCAATTTGAACAAGAATTAGGCGAAATAGGGTATGCTTGAAATTTTAGCAAAAATGTGGAAACAATTTCGAATTTTTTTGTGTTTCCCTAGTAGAACTTATGATGTAGAACACATTGACAAGAAAAAAATTAAAATTGTTGCAATAACTTATTTCAAAATGGCGAAATAACGTAAAATGCAATTTGAACACGAATTAGGCGAAATAGGGTATGCTTGAAATTTTAGCAAAAATGTGGAAACAAATTCCAATTTTTTTGTGTTTCCCCAGTAGAACTTATGATGTAGAACACATTAACAAGAAAAAAAATTATAATTTTGCAATCACTTTTTCAAAATGGCGAAATAACGTAAAATGCAATTTGAACACGAATTAGGCGAAATAGGGTATGCTTGAAATTTTAGCAAAAATGTGGAAACAAATTCCAATTTTTTGTGTTTCCCCACAAGAACATATGATGAAGAACACATTAACAAGAAAAAAATTAAAATGTTTGCAATCACTTTTTTAAAATGGCGAAATAACGTAAAATGCAATTTGAACACGAATTAGGCGAAATATGGTATGCTTGAAATTTTAGCAAAAATGTGGAAACAAATTCCAATTTTTTTGTGTTTCCCCAGTAGAACTTATGATGTAGAACACATTGACAAGAAAAAAAGTTAAAATTTTTGCAATCACTTTTTTCAAAATGGCGAAATAACGTAAAATGCAATTTGAACACGAATTGCTTGAAATTTTAGCAAAAATGTGGAAAAAATTTCTAATTTATTTAAGTTACACAAGTAAAACTTATGATGTAGGACACATTAAAAAGAAAAAAAATTAAAATTTTTGCAATCATTTTTTTCAAAATGGCGAAATAACGTAAAATGCAATTTGAACACGAATTAGGCGAAATAGGGTATGCTTGAAATTTTAGCAAAATGTGGAAAAAATTTCCAAATTTGTTGTGTTTTCCCGTAGTAAAACTTATGATGTAGAACACATTTGACAAGAAAAAAATTAAAATTTTGAAATCACTTTTTTCAAAATGGCGAAATAACGTAAAATGCAATTTGAACACGAATTAGGCGAAATAGGGTATGCTTGAAATTTTAGCAAAAATGTGGAAACAAATTCCAATTTTTTTGTGTTTCCCCAGTAGAACTTATGATGTAGAACACATTGACAAGAAAAAAAATTAAAATGTTTGCAATCACTTTTTTCAAAATGGCGAAATAACGTAAAATGCAATTTGAACACGAATTAGGCGAAATATGGTATGCTTGAAATTTTAGCAAAAATGTGGAAAAAATTCCAATTTTTTGTGTTTCCCCAGTAGAACTTATGATGTAGAACACATTAAAAAAAAAAAAAATTAAAATTTTTGCAAATTTTTTTTTCAAAATGGCGAAATAACGTAAAATGCAATTTGAACACGAATTAGGCGAAATAGGGTATGCTTGAAATTTTAGCAAAAAATGAAACAAATTCAATTTTTTGTGTTTCCCCAGTAGAACTTATGATGTAGAACACATTAACAAGAAAAAAAATTAAAATTTTGCAAAACTTATTTCAAAATGGCGAAATAACGTAAAATGCAATTTGAACAAGAATTAGGCGAAATAGGGTATGCTTGAAATTTTAGCAAAAATGTGGAAAAAATTCCAATTTTTTTTGTATTTCTCTAGTAGAACTTATGATGTAGAACACATTGACAAGAAAAAAATTAAAATTGTTGCAATAACTTATTTCAAAATGGCGAAATAACGTAAAATGCAATTTGAACACGAATTAGGCGAAATAGGGTATGCTTGAAATTTTAGCAAAAATGTGGAAACAAATTCCAATTTTTTTTGTGTTTCCCCAGTAGAACTTATGATGTAGAACACATTAACAAGAAAAAAAATTAAAATGTTTGCAATCACTTTTTCAAAATGGCGAAATAACGTAAAATGCAATTTGAACACGAATTAGGCGAAATATGGTATGCTTGAAATTTTAGCAAAAATGTGGAAACAAATTCCAATTTTTTGTGTTTCCCCAGTAGAACTTATGATGTAGAACACATTAACAAGAAAAAAAAATTAAAATTTTGCAATCACTTTTTCAAAATGGCGAAATAACGTAAAATGCAATTTGAACACGAATTGCTTGAAATTTCAGCAAAAATGTGGAAAAAATGTCTAATTTTTTTGTGTTTCCCCAGTAGAACTTATGATGTAGGACACATTAAAAAGAAAAAAAAATGAAATTTTTGGAAATTTTTTTTTCAAAATGGCGAAATGACATATATTGCAATATGAACACGAATTAGGCGAAATCGGGTATGCTTGAAATTTTAGCAAAAATGTGGAAAAAATTTCCAATTTTTTTGTGTTTCCCCAGTAAAACTTATGATGTAGAACACATTGACAAGAAAAAAAATTAAAATTTTTGCAATCACTTTTTCAAAATGGCGAAATAACGTAAAATGCAATTTGAACACGAATTAGGCGAAATAGGGTATGCTTGAATATTATAGCAAAAATGTGGAAAAAATTTCCAATTTTTTGTGTTTCCCCAGTAGAACTTATGATGTAGAACACATTAACAATCAAAAAAGTTGAGAATGTTTGCAATCACTTTTTTCAAAATGGCGAAATAACGTAAAATGCAATTTGAACACGAATTAGGCGAAATATGGTATGCTTGAAATTTTAGCAAAAATGTGGAAACGAATTCCACATTTTTTTGCCTTCCCCAGTAGAACTTATGATGTAGAACACATTAACAAGAAAAAAAGTTAAAATTTTTGCAATCACTTTTTTCAAAATGGCGAAATAACGTAAAATGCAATTTGAACACGAATAGTTGAGAAAAAAATGTGGAAAAAATTTCTAATTTTTTTGTGTTTCCCCAGTAGAACTTATGATGTAGACCACATTGACAAGAAAAAAATTAAAATTTTGCAATCACTTTTTTCAAAATGGCGAAATAACGTAAAATGCAATTTGAACACGAATTAGGCGAAATAGGGTATGCTTGAAATTTTAGCAAAAATGTGGAAACAACTTCCAATTTGTTTGTGTTCCCCAGTAAAACTTATGATGTAGAACACATTGACAAGAAAAAAATTAAAATGTTTGCAATCACTTTTTTCAAAATGGCGAAATAACGTAAAATGCAATTTGAACACGAATTAGGCGAAATAGGGTATGCTTGAAATTTTAGCAAAAATGTGGAAAAATTTTCCAATTTTTTTGTGTTTCCCAGTAGAACTTATGATGTAGAACACATTAAAAAGAAAAAAAATTAAAATTTTTGCAATCATTTTTTTCAAAATGGCGAAATAACGTAAAATGCAATTTGAACACGAATTAGGCGAAATAGGGTATGCTTGAAATTTTAGCAAAAATGTGGAAACAAATTCCAATTTTTTGTGTTTCCCCAGTAGAACTTATGATGTAGAACACATTAACAAGAAAAAAAATTAAAATTTTTGCAAAATTTTATTTCAAAATGGCGAAATAACGTAAAATGCAATTTGAACAAGAATTAGGCGAAATAGGGTATGCTTGAAATTTTAGCAAAAATGTGGAAAAAATTTCCAATTTTTTTGTATTTCTCTAGTAGAACTTATGATGTAGAACACATTGACAAGAAAAAAAATTAAAATTGTTGCAATAACTTATTTCAAAATGGCGAAATAACGTAAAATGCAATTTGAACACGAATTAGGCGAAATAGGGTATGCTTGAAATTTTAGCAAAAATGTGGAAACAAATTCCAATTTTTTGTGTTTCCCCAGTAGAACTTATGATGTAGAACACATTAACAAGAAAAAAATTAACATGTTTGCAATCACTTTTTTCAAAATGGCGAAATAACGTAAAATGCAATTTGAACACGAATTAGGCGAAATATGGTATGCTTGAAATTTTAGCAAAAATGTGGAAACAAATTCCAATTTTTTTTGTGTTTCCCCAGTAGAACTTATGATGTAGAACACATTAATAAGAAAAAAAATTAGAATTTTTGCAATCACTTTTTTCAAAATGGCGAAATAACGTAAAAATGCAATTTGAACACGAATTGCTTGAAATTTCAGCAAAAATGTGGAAAAAATGTCTAATTTTTTTGTGTTTCCCCAGTAGAACTTATGATGTAGGACACATTAAAAAGAAAAAAAATTAAAATTTTTGCAATCATTTTTTTCAAAATGGCGAAATAACGTAAAATGCAATTTGAACACGAATTAGGCGAAATCGGGTATGCTTGAAATTTTAGCAAAAATGTGGAAAAAATTTCCAAATTTGTTGTGTTTCCCCAGTAAAACTTATGATGTAGAACACATTGACAAGAAAAAAATTAAAATTTTTGCAATCACTTTTTTCAAAATGGCGAAATAACGTAAAATGCAATTTGAACACGAATTAGGCGAAATAGGGTATGCTTGAATATTATAGCAAAAATGTGGAAAAAATTTCCAATTTTTTGTGTTTCCCCAGTAGAACTTATGATGTAGAACACATTAACAAGAAAAAAATTAAAATGTTTGCAATCACTTTTTTCAAAATGGCGAAATAACGTAAAATGCAATTTGAACACGAATTAGGCGAAATATGGTATGCTTGAAATTTTAGCAAAAATGTGGAAACAAATTCAATTTTTGTGTTTCCCCAGTAGAACTTATGATGTAGAACACATTAACAAGAAAAAAAATTAAAATTTTGCAATCACTTTTTCAAAATGGCGAAATAACGTAAAATGCAATTTGAACACGAATTGCTTGAAATTTTAGCAAAAATGTGGAAAAAATTTCTAATTTTTTTGTGTTTCCCCAGTAGAACTTATGATGTAGAACACATTGACAAGAAAAAAATTAAAATTTTTGCAATCACTTTTTTCAAAATGGCGAAATAACGTAAAATGCAATTTGAACACGAATTAGGCGAAATAGGGTATGCTTGAAATTTTAGCAAAAATGTGGAAAAAATTTCCAAATTTGTTGTGTTTCCCCAGTAAAACTTATGATGTAGAACACATTGACAAGAAAAAAAGTTAAAATTTTTGCAATCACTTTTTTCAAAATGGCGAAATAACGTAAAATGCAATTTGAACACGAATTAGGCGAAATAGGGTATGCTTGAAATTATAGCAAAAATGTGGAAACAAATTCCAATTTTTTTGCGTTTCCCCAGTAGAACTTATGATGTAGAACACATTGACAAGAAAAAAAGTTAAAATTTTTGCAATCACTTTTTTCAAAATGGCGAAATAACGTAAAATGCAATTTGAACACGAATTGCTTGAAATTTCAGCAAAAATGTGGAAAAATTTCTAATTTTTTGTGTTTCCCCAGTAGAACTTATGATGTAGGACACATTAAAAAGAAAAAAAATTAAAATTTTGCAATCATTTTTTCAAAATGGCGAAATAACGTAAAATGCAATTTGAACACGAATTAGGCGAAATCAGGTATGCTTGAAATTTTAGCAAAAATGTGGAAAAAATTTCCAAATTTGTTGTGTTTCCCCAGTAAAACTTATGATGTAGAACACACATTGCAATCACTTTTTCAAAATGGCAAGAAAATGCAATTTGAACACGAATTAGGCGAAATAGGGTATGCTTGAATATTATAGCAAAAATGTGGAAAAAATTTCCAATTTTTTGTGTTTCCCCAGTAGAACTTATGATGTAGAACACATTAACAAGAAAAAAAATTAAAATTTTTGCAATCACTTTTTTAAAAATGGCGAAATAACGTAAAATGCAATTTGAACACGAATTGCTTGAAATTTTAGCAAAAATGTGGAAAAAATTTCTAATTTTTTTTTTTTCAGTAGAACTTATGATGTAGAACACATTAACAAGAAAAAAAATTAAAATGTTTGCAATCACTTTTTTCAAAATGGCGAAATAACGTAAAATGCAATTTGAACACGAATTAGGCGAAATAGGGTATGCTTGAAATTTTAGCAAAAAATGTGGAAACAAATTCAAATTTTTTTGTGTTTCCCCAGTAGAACTTATGATGTAGAACACATTAACAAGAAAAAACTTAACATTTTGCAAAGACTTATTTCAAAATGGCAAAATGACTTAAAATGCAATTTGAACACGAATTGCTTGAAATTTTAGCAAAAATGTGGAAAAAATTTCTAATTTTTTTGTGTTTTCCCAGTAGAACTTATGATGTAGAACACATTAACAAGAAAAAAAAATAAAATTTTTGCAATCACTTTTTTCAAAATGGCGAAATAACGTAAAATGCAATTTGAACACGAATTAGGCGAAATAGGGTATGCTTGAAATTTTAGCAAAAATGTGGAAAAAATTTCCAAATTTGTTGTGTTTCCCCAGTAAAACTTATGATGTAGAACACATTGACAAGAAAAAAATTAAAATTTTGCAATCACTTTTTTCAAAATGGCGAAATAACGTAAAATGCAATTTGAACACGAATTAGGCGAAATAGGGTATGCTTGAATATTATAGCAAAAATGTGGAAAAAATTTCCAATTTTTTTGTGTTTCCCCAGTAGAACTTATGATGTAGAACACATTAACAAGAAAAAAAATTAAAATTTTGCAATCACTTTTTTAAAAATGGCGAAATAACGTAAAATGCAATTTGAACACGAATTGCTTGAAATTTTAGCAAAAATGTGGAAAAAATTTCTAATTTTTTGTGTTTCCCAGTAGAACTTATGATGTAGAACACATTAACAAGAAAAAAAAATTAAAATGTTTGCAATCACTTTTTTCAAAATGGCGAAATAACGTAAAATGCAATTTGAACACGAATTAGGCGAAATAGGGTATGCTTGAAATTTTAGCAAAAATGTGGAAAAATTTTCCAATTTTTTGTGTTTCCCCAGTAGAACTTATGATGTAGAACACATTAACAAAAAAAAAAGTTAAAATTTTTGCAATCACTTTTTTCAAAATTCCAATTTTTTTGTGTTTCCCCAGTAGAACTTATGATGTATAACCCATTAAAAAGAAAAAAAATTAAAATTTTTGCAATCATTTTTTCAAAATGGCGAAATAACGTAAAATGCAATTTGAACACGAATTAGGCGAAATAGGGTATGCTTGAAATTTTAGCAAAAATATGGAAAAAATTTCCAAATTTGTTGTGTTTCCCCAGTAAAACTTATGATGTAGAACACATTGACAAGAAAAAAATTAAAATTTTTGCAATCACTTTTTTCAAAATGGCGAAACAACGTAAAATGCAATTTGAACACGAATTAGGCGAAATAGGGTATGCTTGAAATTTTAGCAAAAATGTGGAAAAAATTTCCAATTTTTTTGTGTTTCCCCAGTAGAACTTATGATGTAGAACACATTAACAAGAAAAAAAATTAAAATTTTTGCAATCACTTTTTTCAAAATGGCGAAATAACGTAATATGCAATTTGAACACGAATTAGGCGAAATAGGGTATGCTTGAAATTTTAGCACAAATGTGGAAAAAATTCCAATTTTTTGTGTTTCCCCAGTAGAACTTATGATGTAGAACACATTGACAAGAAAAAAATAAAATTTTGCAATCACTTTTTCAAAATGGCGAAATAACGTAATATGCAATTTGAACACGAATTAGGCGAAATAGGGTATGCTTGAAATTTTAGCAAAATGTGGAAAAAATTTTCCAATTTTTTGTGTTTCCCCAGTAGAACTTATGATGTAGAACACATTAACAAGAAAAAAAATTAAAATTTTTGCAATCACTTTTTTAAAAATGGCGAAATAACGTAAAATGCAATTTGAACACGAATTGCTTGAAATTTTAGCAAAAATGTGGAAAAAATGTCCTATTTTTTTGTGTTTCCCCAGTAGAAATTATGATGTAGAACTCATTGACAAGAAAAAAAAAAATTTTTGCAATCACTTTTTTCAAAATGGCGAAATAACGTAAAATGCAATTTGAACACGAATTAGGCGAAATAGGGTATGCTTGAAATTTTAGCAAAAATGTGGAAACAAATTCCAATTTTTTGTGTTTCCCCAGTAGAACTTATGATGTAGAACACATTAACAAGAAAAAAAAAGTTAAAATGTTTGCAATCACTTTTTCAAAATGGCGAAATAACGTAAAATGCAATTTGAACACGAATTAGGCGAAATAGGGTATGCTTGAAATTTTAGCAAAAATGTGGAAAAAATTTCCAATTTTTTTGTGTTTCCCCAGTAGAACTTATGATGTAGAACACATTAACAAGAAAAAAAAATTAAAATGTTTGCAATCACTTTTTTCAAAATGGCGAAATAACGTAAAATGCAATTTGAACACGAATTAGGCGAAATATGGTATGCTTGAAATTTTAGCAAAAATGTGGAAACAAATTCCAATTTTTTTGTGTTTCTCCAGTAGAACTTATGATGTAGAACACATTAACAAGAAAAAAAATTAAAATTTTGCAATCACTTTTTCAAAATGGCGAAATAACGTAAAATGCAATTTGAACACGAATTGCTTGAAATTTTAGCAAAAATGTGGGAAAAATTTCCAATTTTTTTGTGTTTCCCCAGTAGAACTTATGATGTAGGACACATTAAAAAGAAAAAAAAGAAAAATTTTTGCAATCTTTTTTTCAAAATGGCGAAATAACGTAAAATGCAATTTGAACACGAATTAGGCGAAATAGGGTATGCTTGAAATTTTAGCAAAAATGTGGAAAAAATTTCCAAATTTGTTGTGTTCCCCCAGTAAAACTTATGATGTAGAACACATTGACAAGACAAAAATTAAAATTTTTGCAATCACTTTTTCAAAATGGCGAAATAACGTAAAATGCAATTTGAACACGAATTAGGCGAAATAGGGTATGCTTGAAATTTTAGCAAAAATGTGGAAAAAATTCCAATTTTTTGTGTTTCCCCAGTAGAAATTATGATGTAGAACTCATTGACAAGAAAAAAAATAAAATTTTTGCAATCACTTTTTTCAAAATGGCGAAATAACGTAAAATGCAATTTGAACACGAATTAGGCGAAATATGGTATGCTTTAAATTTTAGCAAAAATGTGGAAACAAATTCCAATTTTTTTGTGTTTCTCCAGTAGAACTTATGATGTAGAACACATTGACAAGAAAAAAAGTTAAAATTTTTGCAATCACTTTTTTCAAAATGGCGAAATAACGTAAAATGCAATTTGAACACGAATTGCTTGAAATTTTAGCAAAAATGTGGGAAAAATTCCAAATTTTTTGTGTTTCCCCAGTAGAACTTATGATGTAGAACACATTAAAAAAAAAAAAAATTAAAATTTTTGCAAATTTTTTTTTCAAAATGGCGAAATAACGTAAAATGCAATTTGAACACGAATTAGGCGAAATAGGGTATGCTTGAAATTTTAGCAAAAATGTGGAAAAAATTTCCAAATTTGTTGTGTTCCCCCAGTAAAACTTATGATGTAGAACACATTGACAAGACAAAAATTAAAATTTTTGCAATCACTTTTTCAAAATGGCGAAATAACGTAAAATGCAATTTGAACACGAATTAGGCGAAATAGGGTATGCTTGAAATTTTAGCAAAAATGTGGAAAAAATGTCCTATTTTTTTGTGTTTCCCCAGTAGAAATTATGATGTAGAACACATTGACAAGAAAAAAAATAAAATTTTTGCAATCACTTTTTTCAAAATGGCGAAATAACGTAAAATGCAATTTGAACACGAATTAGGCGAAATAGGGTAGGGTAAATAGGCCTATTCTCGGTCACTTAAGAAACAACCCGCTCTATTTCTTGTGTAAATAATTATAAAAGTTAGCTATATGGGAACGTGTATTCCCCACAGCATCCGGTTTAACATACCCTGCATGGCATCTTCCATTGAACTTGTATTGGAAGTACAAGGTCAAAAGGTCAAAGTTGACGACAACGCCTATTCTCGGTCACTAAACTCCTATTCTCGGTCACCGTATAGTTTTTCTATACCTATTCTCGGTCATTCTCTTTGGAAGCCTGGTTGATCGGTATGATGCGGTTTTGATAACTTAAACGCATAATAAAAATACGTGTGCAGTGTTCTCAGATATATTGACAAGAACCGATCCTTTCAAAACGGTTTATTTTCGTACCATCCGATCGGGGTCCGAGGCGGTCATATTTTGTGGGAGCGCACAGCGGAATGCGGTGGCACGCCCGACGCGTCGTGACTTTCTTGTCGGCAGCTACCGCCGGCCGGCGCACCTGTAGGCTAACTTGACGCGTATGATGGTTAAATTAATGAAAGAGAATAATGACAGAACAAGTCCGGGGAACAGGTAATATGATTGGTGTAGGCCTAGCTTTAAAAAGATTGAAGGACTAACCTAGATATATTATTCAATTTGACGATCCTAAATCCTAAAAAGAGCGGTATCGTGGTAGTCGGGTGATCGATTCGCAGCGTTATATTAATTATTATTAGGCACAATCATGGTGACCCAAGTCTGCATGCGCGCAGGGCTGTCAACTTCTTGGCCGACTAAAAAATTGTTTAAGTAGGTGGTTGTGGGCCTATAATAACCTAGGAACATTTTTTTAAACCAAATGTATCTTTTCTCCCCCTTAAACTACTTTTTAAAACAAAATTGCTATTGCAATACCGGATACCGCGCCGTCCAATGCCACATGTTAATATTCAGATTTTTCTTTTTCACTTTATTCTTTGGACGATCCGTATGATTTTACCTTGGCGTGATGCGTGAGAGTTGACATTGCTTAGGGGCTGTGCATAATTATGAGCCTTGTGGGTGGGTAAGGGGGGTGGCAAGCCAGAAATAATTAATTCAAGACAAGCGACTCCCGATCAGGGGTGATTTGTATGTCCCTACCCCTTAATATTGTCACATTTTACGATGTTAATGAATATTAACATTTTCGTACATTTTATGTCTATCTATTACCTGACAACTAATGGTTTAATTGCTTTTAAAATAATACCAGAAAGTTAGAACTATCAATTAGCTACATATTGTTACCAAAATGAATTAATTTTC
Source organism: Amphiura filiformis (assembly GCF_039555335.1). Classification (NCBI taxonomy): domain Eukaryota; kingdom Metazoa; phylum Echinodermata; class Ophiuroidea; order Amphilepidida; family Amphiuridae; genus Amphiura; species Amphiura filiformis. The sequence goes on along the minus strand of NW_027305834.1, from coordinate 13,792 downwards.
ATCAATAAAACTTGAGTTTTGGTGATTTGAATGTCCCCTATACCTTAATATTGTCATATTTTACGCTGCTACACATGAACAATTTATATTGTTTAACATTTTATGTCTATCCAGCAAAGAATTAATGGTTATTTTGCTTCAAAAGATTACAACAACCAAATAGCTATATATTGATGCCAAAATGAATAAATTATAATGAATAAACGTCGAGTTATGTTGGTTTGTACGTCCCCTACCCCTTAATATTGTCATATTTTACGCTGTTACACATTGGAAAATTAACATTTTCTCACATTTTATGTCTATCTGATGGTTTTTCTGTTAAAAATAATACTGGAAAGTTAGAACAATAAATTAGCTACATGTTGATACCAAAATGAATTCATTATTATGAGTAAAGGTTGAGTTATGGTGGTTTTATTTCCCTAACCCTTAATAATACCATATTTGACATGGTTATACATGGAAAATTAACCTTTTCTTACATTTTATGTCTATCTACCTGACAATTAATGTTTGCTTTGCTTTAAAATAATACTAAACAGTTTGAACAATCAATTAGCTACGTTTTAATTCCAAAATGAATTCATTATCACGAGTTGAAGTTGAGTTATGATGGTTTACATTTCCCCTACCCCTTAATATTGTTACACACGCTGCTACATGTGGAAAAGTAACTATTTTTTACATTTTCAGACTATTTTCCTGACAAGCAGTGGTTGATCTCACCCCGCACCTATAAATATTCAAAATATTACATGAATGGTAACTTACGAAACAAATTTTGTTAATAGAACTTATAGTTCAGCCGAGTGACATATCAAGACACGTGAAACACCCCAACCCCGAACCCTATACACACCCCACGCCTACCCCACATACCCACCCCCACCTACCCAAAAACCCACACAACACAAACCAACATGCAAACAAACATGCACATATATAAATCTTTGAACCAGAACATCAATGTTTGCCTAGATATGCTTGATATTAAAAACAAAATTAAAAAATGGAAACTTAATATTGAAAATAGAAATTGGCACAATAGTAAAATTTGAAGCCTGTTTCACAAAAACACCCACCCTGCATATTGTTGTGAAAAATCTGATTTTCTATTAGTGTATGGACTGGCTACTTCCAATCATGATCTAATGAATCCTATGTTTGCCTTCAAATAATACTAGGAAGTTAGAACAATCAATTAGCTACATATTCATACCAAAATAAATTCATTATTATGAGTAAAAGTTGAGATATGGGAATTTATATCTCCCCTACCCCCTTAATTTTGTCCCATTTTCGTGATATTATGTGATTATACGTCCATATATAAAATGACCTGTAAAAAATGTGATACCACAATTTGAAACCACTACCTACCTAGCCGTAGGGGTGAACGAACTCCTTATTTAGGGCCCTGTGTGATCTTGCTCCTGGACTAAACCATTTTAAGAATATCACAATAGCGCTAAATATAATCCCTCTAGGAGAATTCAAAAATAGCATAATTGCGCTAATAACGCGCTATAGAGCCTAAACCATTTACAGAATATCACAATAGCGCTAATAGCGCGCTGCCTAAACCATTTTAAGAATAGCACAATGTCGCTAATAACCAAGGCCTAAACCATTTTAAGAATAGCATCCCTCCAAGTGTACTAGAATTCAAAAATAACATAATTGCGATAATAACGCGCTATAGGTCTCCAAGACCCTCAAACCATTTGCAGAGCACAATAGCACTAATAGCACGCTATAAGGCCTAAACTATAGAACTAAACCATTTTAAGAATAGCACAACAGTGCTAATAGCATCATCCCTTAAAGTGTAGGCCTAATAGGAGCACTCAAAAATGGCATAGGCCTAATTGCGCTAATAACCATAACATTTAAAGCCATTTTTAATGTACCTAATGGTTTTATTCTAAGTCCTCAAAAATAACACTGTCGAGAGTCGAGGCACAAATAGCATACCCATGAAAATAGCGGTGCTATTTGTGCTAATAATATGTGTATAATGTAATTAACAAAATTGCGCTAATAGCACGTGTAGGCCCAAGGAGAGTGTATGCAATTGTCAGTTATAGCGCCTTTCTCGGTCCAGAGCAGGAGCCACTTTTGCAGACAAAATAATGACATTGTTGACCCAATTTTTCCGACCGAGAATACGACAGGAAAGGAGGGGGTAAGGATGGAGTATGGGGGTGTCGGGCGCGCGCCGGCGGTCACAAATAATTTCTCATCGCTCATTTGTATTCGCCAAATGGCTATAATCAAGCCTTTTACAGAAAAATGCAACACTCTCATGTGCGCATGCATGATCATTTCTAGGACGCATGGCAACAACGATGTCAACATAGGCCTAGCTCAAACTGTTGAACACTGACCGAGAATAGGAATGCCAACGGAATTCGTATGCCTATTCTCGGACACCCCTGTTTCTATGGGAATTTACATAAATACAACACCAATCATTTGCTATGGTGTTATTTACGATGCAGATGGATCAACTTGTTAAAATTACAGCTTTAAAACATGGTAAAATGCATGTACAATTTCGCATCACTGATTATATTACAATATCACCATTTTAAACCTCTTAAATGACGTTATTATATTTTTTTAATGCCGATATTTCAGGTCACCATACAATCTAAAAATCTATTATTTGAGGTGAACTGTGCTGCTGTGACCTTGAAAAGTCACCAAAACCTGCAGCACCGGTACGGCTAAATGGTTTATAGTCGCAAAGTTCGGAAGACACGGCTAAAATTAAAGCAACGCTCGTCAGCGGTAAAACTGACCGAGAATAGGCGTGTGACCGAGAATAGGCGTATTGACCCTATGCTTGAAATTTTAGCAAAAATATGGAAACAAATTCCAATTTTTTGTGTTTCCCCAGTAGAACTTATGATGTAGAACACATTAACAAGAAAAAAAATTAAAATTTTGCAATCACTTTTTCAAAATGGCGAAATAACGTAAAATGCAATTTGAACACGAATTAGGCGAAATAGGGTATGCTTGAAATTTTAGCAAAAATGTGGAAAAAAATTCCATTTTTTTTTTGTTTTCCCAGTAGAACTTATGATGTAGAACTTATTAACAAGAAAAAAATTTAAATTTTTGCAATCACTTTTTTCAAAATGGCCAAATAACGTAAAATGCAATTTGAACACGAATTGCTTGAAATTTTAGCAAAAATGTGGAAAAAATTTCTAATTTTTTGTGTTTCCCAGTAGAACTTATGATGTAGAACACATTAACAAGAAGAAAAATTAAAATTTTTGCAATCATTTTTTTCAAAATGGCGAAATAACGTAAAATGCAATTTGAACACGAATTAGGCGAAATAGGGTATGCTTGAAATTTTAGCAAAAATGTGGAAAAAATTTCCAAATTTGTTGTGTTCCCCAGTAAAACTTATGATGTAGAACACATTGACAAGAAAAAAATTAAAATTTTGCAATCACTTTTTCAAAATGGCGAAATAACGTAAAATGCAATTTGAACACGAATTAGGCGAAATAGGGTATGCTTGAAATTTTAGCAAAATGTGGAAAAATGTCCTATTTTTTGTGTTTCCCAGTAGAAATTATGATGTAGAACTCATTGACAAGAAAAAAAAATTAAATTTTGCAATCACTTTTTCAAAATGGCGAAATAACGTAAAATGCAATTTGAACACGAATTAGGCGAAATAGGGTATGCTTGAAATTTTAGCAAAAATGTGGAAACAAATTCCAATTTTTTTGTGTTTCCCCAGTAGAACTTATGATGTAGAACACATTAACAAGAAAAAAAATTAAAATTTTTGCAATCACTTTTTTCAAAATGGCGAAATAACGTAAAATGCAATTTGAACACGAATTAGGCGAAATAGGGTATGCTTGAAATTTTAGCAAAAATGTGGAAAAAATTTCCAATTTTTTTTTGTGTTTCCCAGTAGAACTTATGATGTAGAACACATTAACAAGAAAAAAGATTGAAATGTTTGCAATCACTTTTTTCAAAATGGCGAAATAACGTAAAATGCAATTTGAACACGAATTAGGCGAAATAGGGTATGCTTGAAATTTTAGCAAAATGTGGAAACAAATTCCAATTTTTTTGTGTTTCCCCAGTAGAACTTATGATGTAGAACACATTAACAAGAAAAAAATTATAATTTTTGCAATCACTTTTTTCAAAATGGCGAAATAACGTAAAATGCAATTTGAACACGAATTAGGCGAAATAGGGTATGCTTGAAATTTTAGCAAAAATGTGGAAACAAATTCCAATTTTTTTGCGTTTCCCCAGTAGAACTTATGATGTAGAACACATTAACAAGAAAAAAATTATAATTTTGCAATCACTTTTTCAAAATGGCGAAATAACGTAAAATGCAATTTGAACACGAATTAGGCGAAATAGGGTATGCTTGAAATTTTAGCAAAAATGTGGAAACAAATTCCAATTTTTTTGTGTTTCCCCAGTAGAACTTATGATGTCCAGAACACATTAACAAGAAAAAAAATTAAAATGTTTGCAATCACTTTTTTTTAAATGGCGAAATAACGTAAAATGCAATTTGAACACGAATTAGGCGAAATATGGTATGCTTGAAATTTTAGCAAAAATGTGGAAACAAATTCCAATTTTTTTGTGTTTCCCCAGTAGAACTTATGATGTAGAACACATTAACAAGAAAATAAAATAAAATTTTTGCAATCACTTTTTTCAAAATGGCGAAGTAACGTAAAATGCAATTTGAACACGAATTGCTTGAAATTTTAGCAAAAATGTGGAAAAAATTTCTAATTTTTTGTGTTTCCCCAGTAGAACTTATGATGTAGGACACATTAACTTGGAAAAAAATTAAAATTTTTGCAATCATTTTTTTCAAAATGGCGAAATAACGTAAAATGCAATTTGAACACGAATTAGGCGAAATAGGGTATGCTTGAAATTTTAGCAAAAATGTGGAAAAATTTCCAAATTTGTTGTGTTTCCCCAGTAAAACTTATGATGTAGAACACATTGACAAGAAAAAAAATTAAAATTTTGCAATCACTTTTTTCAAAATGGCGAAATAACGTAAAATGCAATTTGAACACGAATTAGGCGAAATAGGGTATGCTTGAAATTTTAGCAAAAATTTGGAAAAAATGTCCTATTTTTTTGTGTTTCCCCAGTAGAACTTATGATGTAGAACTCATTGAAAAGAAAAAAAAAATTTTTGCAATCACTTTTTTCAAAATGGCGAAATAACGTAAAGGCACTCATCAATACTTGTATTGATGGGGTTTTTTAATAGCCCATGGGTCACGGTAGCTCGCACCTAGGTTTCATTATCATTGAGGTATAGGACTTTTTATTTTTTAGGAGAAGAGCAGGTAAGGCAACTACTTGATTATATTTCTACATGTTCATACTACATACTCTGAAAATTTTAGAAAATTCGCACGAGTCCGTTTTTTTAAAATCACATTTTTGTTCCTAAAATGGGGGTTATAGCGCCCTCAACGGGCACTCTCTCCATAGGGTTACATGTAAAGACCAGTTATAAACAAATGGCCCTAAAATAAAACGGACTCGTACGAATTTCCTCAAATTTTGCATATGATGTAGATTTAACATCTGGAATGTAATGCAAGTGATGTCGTTGCTGCTCTTCTAAATTCATTTTTGTCCGCCCCAGACCAAGGTATAGCCCTATTAGTCTGTCTGGCACGTGCGCATGCGCTTTATTAAATATCACCGCTTAGGCGCCGTCATCTTAATCACTTGCCTGCATCCACTCGGTGGGTTAAGTCCCGGTATTTTTGATTCTCCTTCGGTTTTATTTTCATCATGGCACCCAAAACTCGTGGGAGACCTAAGAAAAAACACCAGGAAGAACCATATCTCGATGAGAATGTTGATGGGGAGAGTGTACGAGATGCCCGTTCGAAGTTACAAGAAGAGAAAAAACGGCTGGAAATGCAGATCGCCAAAAAGGAGGTTGAACTTTTACAGAAGAAGTTAAATTCGTTGGATACAGCAGACAAGATACCTTCTATGAGCGGTGCGGAAGAAATACCGAGGATACCACATCAGCACCTGTGGGAGAAGGTGCCGACGTGAACCAACTGCTAACCACCCTTGGTTTCTCGCAAACAGAGTCACCATCCCTGTCACCCGCTGCAGCAGCCCAAAGACCAATTGATAATGACCCCATGCTGTACCTACGAGGACCTCCAAAAGGTGAGAAGGCTTTGCAAATTGTGGATTTTGTTCACAAGTATGACCATGAGGATGAAAAGGAGGAAGAACTTCTTCATGGCCCTAGCGGGACAAAGATTTTTGCGCGAAGGTCCAAGCCTCGCCTGAAATTACAGGACGTATCCCCGGGGCAATGGATTTCGGCCAATTCCCGTATTATGGCGGAGTTGCTAACGCGAGGAACATTACAAAATAACTCAGTGCTTAATTACCTTGGATATACAGCTAAGATTGGCGAATTGGCGACGAAGTATACCTGGCAGTCCGTTCTTATATATGACAAGGAATATCGCGAAGCCCAAGTAGCCCTTGGTTTCTCTTGGGGAGCTAATTCCCCCTATATTCATGGGCAATGTCTACGCCACCGCACAGAGGCAAAGGGAAACCCAATTGGAGTCACCAAAAGTGTACCGGGAAATTATCAGAATCGTCCTAAGCAGGGCCCATTTACTTCCAATGGGCTGGAAATTTGCAGATCCTTCAACATAGGATATTGTCAACTAGGAAGTAGGTGCAAGCGTGCACATGTTTGCCGTATACCATCATGTGAACAAGATCACCCAGCGTTTGAGCATCCAAAAAACGGCCCCACGCCCAATCCGTACCGATAAATACTGGGGTACTTGACAGTAACCATGGTAACCCATTCGCTTCCGATACGGACAATGTATTTATTTCGCCATTACCGGCACACACGTGGGAGTCAGAATTGATTTCTGACCCGGATCAGACATTCCTCTTGAACGGTATCATAAATGGCTTTCGAATAACGGATGAAGGCTCTCAGTTTTCACCTATTATGATGAACAATTATCAGTCAGCTACAGATCCTGGTAATCGCCATCTTGTAGAAGCACAAATTAGGCATGAATTGGATAATGGTAATTATAAACTTTGTGACAAGCCAATGCCTATTGGGAGTGCAATTGGAGCCATTCCGAAACCAGGTCAAAACAAGATTCGCCTTATTCACGATTGCAGCCGCCCAGCAGGTCAGGCACTTAATGACTTTGCCTCTTTACCAGAAAAGCAATCGTTTCAAACAATTGATGACGCAGTTCAAATGCTAACACCCAATTGTTATTTGGCAAAGGTGGACCTTCAGAGTGCTTATCGCTCTATACCTATTCATCCTGATGATTACCTCGCAACGGGACTCCAATGGACTTTTTCAAATGATAAGTATCCCACTTATATGTTTGACACGAGATTACCTTTTGGGGCTAGAATAGCTCCTCATGTCTTTCATCGCCTTAGCCAATCGATTAAGCGTATGATGAACTCCCGCGGCTTCTATGGCATTGTAGTGTACTTAGATGACTTCTTAATTATTGAACCTACAATTGACAGGTGTCAACAGGCATTATTTACTTTACTTACACTTTTGCGCTCGTTAGGACTTTCTATTAACTGGAATAAAGTTGAAGGACCTAAGCAGGATATAATTTTCCTCGGCATCGGGTTTGACACCCTTACACAAACTTTGCATCTCCCGGAAGACAAACTCGCGGACTTCAAGTCTTCTCTTCTCGATTTTACTACACGTACTCGCGCATCACGGAGGCAATTACAACAATTGGCAGGAAAGTTAAATTGGGCCTGCCAAGTTATTCGCGGTGGTAGATGTTATCTCCGGAGAATATTGGACCTTATTTCACCCCTTCAACGGCCTCATCATAAGATTAAGTTGACTCAAGATTTTCACGCAGATGTTAATTGGTGGTTACAATTCATCGATGTTTTTAATGAGAAACCATTCTTCCCAATCCCATTTCTCGACTCGCCAGTGTTTGTGGATGCGTGTAATTCAGCATCTGGTATATTTTTTAATGGTGATTGGCTTTACACGTGTTTCAATTTGGATTGGCCAGAAATCGCCGATATGCATATCAATTATAAGGAAGTGCTCTCTATTGTACTCGCAGCCCGGCGCTGGGCCCATGAATGGACCAATAGTTCCGTTAAAGTCTTCACAGACAATACTTCAGCACGTGCGATTATCAACAAGGGTACTTGTCGCAACCCTGTTATCATGACTTACCTACGTGAACTTTTCTGGCTAGCCGCTATTCATAATTTTTCCATTCAGGCAGTATATATCAAAGGCCCTTCAAATGTACTGGCTGATTCAATTTCTAGACTTCATGAATCAGGCCAATTATTGCGACTAGAATATTTGTTGACTGAATGGTCCCGCTGTCATGTTTTCAGTGGTGAGATATTTCAATTACCCTTGCATATGTCTATACCAACTTTGTGTTTTCTTTGTCCGCAGGTCCTGGACTACTGCAACAGTCGTACCTTGATGCTGCAGTCGCTAGATACCGAGGCGCGACATTTGCAATTGGAACAAAAGCGACATATAGGACACATTTGAAGTGCTTTCTTGATTTTTGCCGCCAAACTAACTCTGTTCCAGCGCCGGTAACGACCGCGACGTTATGCCGATACGCAGCCTTTTTGGCTGATAGACTGAAATATTCTTCAATCACACAGTATTTGAATGTGATTCGCATCTTGCACCTTGAACTTGAATTTGGTAATCCATTACAGGATAATTGGGTGTTGAAATCCGTCTTACTCGGTATTAAACGGCTGAACGGGAACATAGTTCAGCACAAAGAACCAATTACCCCGTCTCTGCTCTTGAAAATTCGCAGACACTTAGATCTTTCAATTGTGAGTGACGCCGGGTTTTGGGCGGCCTGTGTGCTTATGTTCTTTGGCTTGTTCCGCAAATCAAACGTCCTACCTGACTCTAACAAAGGCCATAAGTACTTGACAAGAGGTGATTTGCTTTTCCACAAGTGGGGTATAACTGTTAAAGTGCACTGGTCAAAGACCATTCAATGCCAAGAGCGGATTTTATATGTTCCATTGGTGAGGCTTAAGGCTTAAGAGGCTTCAGGATATGGATGAAAACAGGTTACCAAAGCTATTGTTTAAAGCAATCTTCCAAGTCAAAGACAAACTGAAATGGGGCTGGCTTTGTGATATGGAAAGTTCTCTAGAGAAATGCAATATGAGTATGTTTTACAATTATGGGTTCACCGACCAATCAAACAGTGCAGATTGGTCAAACACCTTTAAGAATGTAAATAAAGAGCTTGATTATGATAATTGGAGAATCAAAGCCTTGAATAAATCTTCTCTTGACGACTATGTTAGGTACAAAGAGCGACCATCACTAGAACCATACCTACTTGATAAACTGAATTTTTATGGGTCAAATTTAAAATTCAAAGCCCGCTCTAATTCCCCGGTCTAATTCTTTAGATTTGGAAGGAAGGAAAAAGTCATGGTCAGATATAAACACGGGTCTTTGTAAGTTATGCAATTTAAACCAGGAGGAAACAGTTGATCACTTTCTATTCAATTGTACAAGTTTGGACTACATAAGGAATGACCACTTCAAAAGACTTGAAAGAGATCTATGTTCCAAAGGGTGGGAAGTAATTTGGCATATGTTTTCGGTTGGGGATGCGAATATTAGACACCATCTCCTCTTAGATAACATCTTCGAAGATAGCTATGATCTAGGGTCTATACTTGATAAATGTAGTAAACTGTTTCTCACTGATGCGTGGAAAGAAAGGAGTAATATATTGAAAGACTTATGATCTCATAATTATAACCCATATTAATGTATTGATTTATGAAGCTCATACAAACATGTATTATATATGTATATCTGTATGACACTGTAAGTGTCTTTTTGTAACAATTGATTAAGTTATTTCTTTCTTTCGTTTTTCTTCTTTCTTTCTTTCTTTCTTTCTTTCTCTCTTTCTTTCTTTCTTTTCTTTCTTTCTTTCTTTCTTTCTTTCTTTCTTTCTTTCTTTCTTTCTTTCTTTCATCCGTTCTCTTTCTTTAGCCCTCTTCCTCACTTTAGATTATTTATATGTACCCTTTGCTTGAGTATATTTTTACTTTGTTATATAATTGTTGATAATTATTAAGCTTTGTTTGTATATTTAATGTCTTGGATGCACCATCAGATAGATGAGTGCCGCTGATGTAAAAGTGAATTCCAAATAAAAACTTGAAAACTTGAAACTTGTCTGGCCATCCTTTGTGCCCCGTCACCGCACTTATCAATTTCATTCGCCTAACGCGATCTGCTCCAACAACAGGAGCGGTGTTTGTGATCCCCAGTGGGGGATCCTTTGTGCCATTGTCGGCAACAATATTTATGCGTCGCCTACGAGTTCTCTTGTTAACCTGTGGAGTATGTCCCACACACTTTGCCACACACAGTTTCCGCCGGGGAGGTGCCAGCTGGGCTCTCCAATGTGGACTTTCTTCTGATGTTGTTAAGATCCTAGGCGATTGGAAATCTGATGCATATTTAAGTTATATAGAACTTCCGATCGCGTCACGCCTTTCAATGGCAAAGCGTTTTGCAACCTCCCTTCCGTCGTCGAATACCAGCAGATGAACTAAATGATGTTCCGGTTTTAATTACCAAATGACTTTACGTTTTATATTGGATATGCATGCCATGACTTTATAGTGTTACATTTGCATATTCATGCCACATGTTTGTCAAATCACCAAATGACTGTATGGTTTATATTTGATATTCATGCCAGGACCTTATTGTATTATATTTGCATATTAATGCAACATGTTTGTCTCGCCAAATGACTTTTTAGTTTTATATTTACCTATTCATGCCACATGTTTGTTTTGTTTTGTTTTGTTTTGGACCCGCTTCCTCCGGCCTTTAGTGCTTTTTAAAGCTCTTGGTTTGTTGCTGCGTGTTTTAATCTCCGGCGTTAGGTTACTTTTCCTCGGAATATGCGCTACTTGGCTTTCAAACATTTGGCATAAACATTTATTTTTGTTTGTATATATTTATATATAATTTTTTTTTCTCTACTAGTCCTACCCTCGATGTTTGGGGTTTTTGGAAGGTTTGTTTATTTGGTTTGTAATAAACTTTCTACAATTCCAAACATCTTTTCTCTTTCCCGGTTATTGTCTGGTGCAATTAAAGGCACTCATCAATACTTGTATTGATGGGGTCACGGTAGCCCTATTAGTCTGTCTGGCACGTGCGCATGCGCTTTATTAAATATCACCGCTTAGGCGCCGTCATCTTAATCACTTGCCTGCATTCACTCGGTGGGTTAAGTCCCGGTATTTTTGACCCGCCCACCCTTCCCTTGATGAGTTTGTTTGTTCTTGTGGTTGATGTTGTTTAGTTATGTGTAGTATAGTTTGTAGTCTAGTGTTGGAAGGTTTGTTTATTTGGTTTGTAATAAACTTTCTACAATTCCAAACATCTTTTCTCTTTCCCGGTTATTGTCTGGTGCAATTAAAATGCAATTTGAACACGAATTAGGCAAAATAGGGTATGCTTGAAATTTTAGCAAAAATGTGGAAACAAATTCCAATTTTTTTGTGTTTCCCCAGTAGAACTTATGATGTAGAACTCATTGACAAGAAAAAAAATAAAATTTTTGCAATCACTTTTTTTCAAAATGGCGAAATAACGTAAAATGCAATTTGAACACGAATTAGGCGAAATAGGGTATGCTTGAAATTTTAGCAAAAATGTGGAAACAAATTCCAATTTTTTGTGTTTCCCCAGTAGAACTTATGATGTAGAACACATTAACAAGAAAAAATTAAAATATTTGCAATCACTAGTTTTTTCAAAATGGCGAAATAACGTAAAATGCAATTTAAACACGAATTAGGCGAAATAGGGTATGCTTGAAATTTTATCAAAAATGTGGAAAAAATTTCCAATTTTTTGTGTTTCCCCAGTAGAACTTATGATGTAGAACACATTAACAAGAAAAAAAAATTTAAAATTTTGAAAATCATTTTTTTCAAAATGGCGAAATAACGTAAAATGCAATTTGAACACGAATTAGGCGAAATAGGGTATGCTTGAAATTTTAGCAAAAATGTGGAAACAAATTCCAATTTTTTTGTGTTTCCCCAGTAGAACCTATGATGTAGAACACATTGACAAGAAAAAAAGTTAAAATTTTTGCAATCACTTTTTTCAAAATGGCGAAATAACGTAAAATGCAATTTGAACACGAATTAGGCGAAATAGGGTATGCTTGAAATTTTAGCAAAAATGTGGAAAAAATTCCAATTTTTTTGTGTTTCCCCAGTAGAACTTATGATGTACAACACATTAACAAGAAAAAAATTAAAATTTTTGCAATTTTTTTTTCAAAATGGCGAAATAACGTAAAATGCAATTTGAACACGAATTAGGCGAAATAGGGTATGCTTGAAATTTTAGCAAAAATGTGGAAACAAATTCCAATTTTTTTGTGTTTCCCCAGTAAAACTTATGATGTAGAACACATTGACAAGAAAAAAAGTTAAAATTTTTGCAATCACTTTTTTCAAAATGGCGAAATAACGTAAAATGCAATTTGAACACGAATTAGGCGAAATAGGGTATGCTTGAAATTTTAGCAAAAATGTGGAAAAAAATTTCCAATTTTTTGTGTTTCCCCAGTAGAACTTATGATGTAGAACTCATTGACAAGAAAAAAATAAAAATTTTGCAATCACTTTTTTCAAAATGGCGAAATAACGTAAAATGCAATTTGAACACGAATTAGGCGAAATAGGGTATGCTTGAAATTTTAGCAAAAATGTGGAAACAAATTCCAATTTTTTGTGTTTCCCCAGTAGAACTTATGATGTAGAACACATTAACAAGAAAAAAAATTAAAATTTTTGCAAATTTTTTTTTCAAAATGGCGAAATAACGTAAAGTGCAATTTGAACACGAATTAGGCGAAATAGGGTATGCTTGAAATTTTAGCAAAAATGTGGAAAAAATTTCCAAATTTTTTGTGTTTCCCCAGTAAAACTTATGATGTAGAACACATTGACAAGAAAAAAAGTTAAAATTTTTGCAATCACTTTTTTCAAAATGGCGAAATAACGTAAAATGCAATTTGAACACGAATTAGGCGAAATAGGGTATGCTTGAAATTTTAGCAAAAATGTGGAAACAAATTCCAATTTTTTGTGTTTCCCCAGTAGAACTTATGATGTAGAACTCATTGACAAGAAAAAAAAAAAATTTTTGCAATCACTTTTTCAAAATGGCGAAATAACGTAAAATGCAATTTGAACACGAATTAGGCGAAATAGGGTATGCTTGAAATTTTAGCAAAATGTGGAAACAAATTCCAATTATTTTGTGTTTCCCCAGTAGCACTTATGATGTAGAACACATTAACAAGAAAAAAAATTAAAATGTTTGCAATCACTTTTTTCAAAATGGCTAAATAACGTAAAATGCAATTTGAACACGAATTAGGCGAAATAGGGTATGCTTGAAATTTTAGCAAAAATGTGGAAACAAATTCCAATTTTTTTGTGTTTCCCCAGTAGAACTTATGATGTAGAACACATTAACAAGAAAAAAAATTAAAATTTTTCCAATCACTTTTTCAAAATGGCGAAATAACGCAATTTGAACACGAATTAGGCGAAATAGGGTATGCTTGAAATTTGAGCAAAAATGTAGGAAAAAATTTCCAATTTTTTGTATTTC